>NC_066516.1:6122680-6250180 GCF_024679095.1 Eriocheir sinensis
GGAAAATGAGATAGGCCAGCCCAAAACTTAAGAAATCAAGATAAGTTTGACCGACTGAGACAGACAGGTTCCCATGAGAATACCTCATTTCCTGTACATATCAACTAAGTTAAGGGCACACACACACATACACACACACACACACACACACACACACTCTTCCTTGTATTTTTAAGGGGAGACTACTCTTGTGAGGAGTGATATGTAAATATGTGTAGATAAACCTGCAATCAATACGTACACTTGTACCTACACTCCTTATCCAATATTTACACTCTGTTTAGTAATTAGGAATAAGCATCAGATAAGACAGAATGTCCATCTATAGCAATGTATACTGTTACTACTATATTCTAAATGTGATCAATATGCTCCAATCACAAGCTGCACCCATTATTGCTAGGTTTTGAAGAAACATCAACTAGATTTTCATTTTGTACACAGACAGTCATAATCAATGAAGTGGTTTCAACACAACAGTGACGTTCAGTCACATGACGAGAATAATCAGACACTATACTATGTGACAGACTTCCTGTGGCACACACTCACACACTTACACACACACACAGCTATTGTCTCTGCACCATTTGGGACAAGGAGGAGGAGTTTCAGCACCTACTCAGTGATGATTCTATACAATCTACAGACTTCTCCCATCTACCAGCCAGGAAAATATATTTTGAAATTGTATAAATAAATTAAGATGTAACCTACAAATCACAGAATGCTAAAATACTGAATTACAATAGCAAGATTATAATTCTTTGTTTAGCCTATGCTTTGCATGGCCAGTCACTCTGATTAATGTGGCATGAGGTCACAAAAATTGCTCAAGGTATGTTACAAGCATGAGGTTCAGGATGACTGATGATGCAGAGCCTGGTCAACAATGAGGGATAGATAACAAGAATTCTTCACTTGTAGAGATGAACAGGTGATAAACTCTCAAAGACCAAAGAGACACGTCACACCTCAACACTGTTTCCTTCACAACCTCACACACATGCATCAACAACATCTCAGATTTATTCAGCCAGTGTTTGTAAAGTTATTATTTAAAATAAACAATCTCTATGATCATTTAAGTTAACAAATGACTTAGATGTCCATAAACTATAATTAAGAACTTCTCAATATAAATATTTATCTTTCATAGTATTATATCTACATTACTCTTCAATCTTGCTGGACACAACATATTTATGATTCTTCTTTATGACGCGTTGCTGTTCACCACTGGCTCTCACTATCTGTAATAAGGAAGGGGAAGTAATTATAATTATTTCTAGTTATAGAGGAGAAAAATTTGCCCACTCTATGCCTGGCTCAAACACTTCTGTCAGTACATCATCATATCTGTCAGAACTCAACACTTACAACTGCAGGTTATGGAGGTGAAAATATCACACCTCAGCACACGCACCACTTTAAGCCACTTCTGAGCCACGACCAAAGATAATAGACAATAAGGATAACTCACCGATACACAATGCCTCACTTGTCAAATGTGACTCCTGATCCAAATGTAAGCACAGCATTGTATGTTATCTTGATATTTCACTGCACTAGTCTGTATAATATGACAATTCCAAGTTTGGCCATCATGCATTGTATATTTTTGGAACCACTCAATGCTGTTTACATGAGGGTTGGGAATCACAGACAATGCTTGATGCATTCATATTGTAACCAACAGTTGTAAAGGTTGGCACTGACAGTTTTTATGATGCGTTGCTGGAAATGGATAAGCCAAGCGAGAGCCATCACCAAGGGTATGAGGAGAGCAGTACTCCACAATAGCTGCCATGCTCAAACTTGGGACAAACCTCATACCAAACAACTCTTTAACTGCTTGAAGGTGAGTTTCAAATTACTCATGTTGCCTTTCACTCACTCAGTAAATGGCCTCATCTTCCCAGCCCCTAAGAAGCCACCAACAAGTGGCTGGTCAAGTGCAATGTTAACCCTGGGAGCAACATTCTACTATTTAGTTTGAATAAAAATCCAAAAGCAATTGCTGAGTGTCACAGCACCACAGCACCCACACTGTTAGTTCTATCTGATGCTATGGTAATGGTGCACCATGGGAGGAGTTTGGGTACTGCCTCTAGGAGGGCTATCTTTAGTTGCTTAGAATTTTTAACAACACTGGTAACTGTGTATGTGGCAATCTCAGATAAACCTCACTGGTTACAATACTGCCATGGTGAAAAGCAAAAAGATGGGCATGGAAACCAGGTAAAACAATTCAGATGATAATGCTGAGATGATAAGGGGATTACTTTCCATATTTTGCGGCATATAATGCACATCTTTATCAATTAAAAAATGCCAGAAAGTTACCCCTGTGTGTTATACGCCGAAGGTACAAATTTTGATTTTTTCTTTTTTTTCAGTCTGCCTTTTCCACCATAATTTTGAAGTTTGCATGGGGTTTTGTGGGTCAGCGTGACTTGTAGGCTGCCACACAACTTCTCCGTGCTATTCTCAGTGTTTCTATAACTGTAACAATGACAGGAGAGTTTTTCGTATTTTCCGCATCTGAATCCGCGCCTGAGTGTCCACAGCCAGTGACCTTGACTCCTAATAAGACTCCTCTTGCTCCCAAAAGAGCTCTCAGTGTGAGCGCAATAGGGAGAGAGCTGAAAGTGACTTTTTCAAGCTTTGAAAGCAGTGTTAGTGGTGACGACGGTGACATCAACAACATTGAACTCCAACCCCTCGTCTTATCAGGAAGGCTGAGCCCCGTTATTGTGCAACCTCAGTTTGGTGGCCATCCTGTAGATCAATCTCATTACAGCGATGGTGGAAGTGATACTTAGGCCCCTGAGGATGCATCCCACCACCCTTCAGGGTTATCAAGTTGAGAACATGAGGGAAATGAAGGGGGTTTGTAACAGGGTCGAGTGCGTGGAGGGGGAGGGCGGCTGCCAACCACAACCTACGCAGTGCTGCGAACACAGGCTTGCTCTGACCTAAAAGTTACTGCACTTCATCACATCACCATGGAAACACCACATGACGTAGAGACTTCGGGTTTGAGGCAGATTAAAGAAGAAGGATGGATTAAGCGAATGCTTATAAATTTAAAGCTACTGGCTTAAGTAGAGCCGTGAAATTGATAATGGAAAGTGACCAATTTTCAGGAGTGTCAGAACTTTGCTGTATGGGAAGAACCAATTTCACGGTACACCCCCGTCCTTTAGGGGTTAACAAAAATTTCGGGAAATTGTACATCATCAGTCTTGCTTAACCATACATGTTTCTGAGCATTTTAAGCAATGAATATTTTTTTTCCAAAATTTTTGTTTTAAAGTTTATGGTGTGCAGTATATGCCGGAGCACGTTGTATGCTGCAAAATACGGTATACACATGTGCCTTAAAATGACTTAGGTTGGCTAAGGAAATAAAAATCTAACAGAAATGCTTAACCCTTTCATTGCTAAATGGTCGCAGTGAGCACTAGCGTAACTTGCCAGTGGTGCTAAACGCTCGCTGCGAGCTTCAGTCGCACTCAAATTTCTCGCGTAAGAGAGTGTTCCAACACTATTTCTCACCCCACAGCATTGCCAATTCAGTGTGTTTTCCACTAAATTTGCAATGCTGGGCACTTCCGCCAGTTTTTGCGTCACTGCATCACTGCGCCACTGACGCAATACCAAAATAGTGGTGCAGTAATGCAGTGACGCAAAATTTGAAAAAGCGTCGTGATGGCAGTGGCGAAAGTTCAAATTTTAGCACCACTTTTTGCGACACTCCTGAAAAAAAATTGCCCAGAAGTCCTTGACCTGCTTCTTGATGATGACAATGACGCTCCTAACAGGAGGCAGGAGGAGCTGGGTGAGGTCCTCACCAACAGCATGGACAAGTGGAAGTGAGCCAACACTAAGACCCCTGTCAGCAATCACCTCTTACCCATGGAGCACAGGGAGGCGTGGGTGGACTTGTTCATCAAGTACAACACCCCCCTCCCCAGCTCTGCCGCTGTGGAGCGGCTGTTCAGTGCTGCCGGAAACATCATGAGGCCCAAGAGGTCCTCCTTGACCGCCAGAAACTTTGAGGAGCTGGTCTTTATGAAGGGCAACATGGACCTCCTGGGTTTCAAGGAAATGAAGAAGGACATGGAGGAGGAGAATCAGGAGATGGAGTAAAAGAAAAGAGTAAAGACTAAAAGTAGACAGAGACAATGTGAGATATAGAAATTTTTTGGACTGTTCGTCTGTTTGTAAACTACTAAACTCAGTAAACTGTGACATGTACTACTTAAGTAATTTTGTTTTTCAAAAGTGTAAAATTGTATTTTGAATAAAATTGATATATTTTAGGACTTATAGTTTTATATTATTTTATAGTATTTAAAGTTATTTTTTGTGGCGCACTAAATTACTTAAGTGTTGCACTTAACTAAAAGTGGTGCAGTGGCGCGGTGACGGAAAAGTCATGACGCAACTTTTTTGGCCTGAAAAGTGGTGCAGGCGCGCATGGCGCAATACCCCCCAAAAGTGGTGCAGTGGAGCATGACGCAATACCCCCAAAAAAGTGACGCGCCCAGCATTGTAAATTTGGTGGAAAATCATATCAGCCTAGTGCGGAAAAGCGCGGAAAATCTATGGACGAGTAACTGGTGGATGTTGTAGTCCAATATAGTGGCATTTTTGCATAGCTTCACCTATCACCTGATTGATTCTTTGACCAAATACGTAGTTGTAAATTTTGCCGTTGGCAATACTACCATGCCAGCACCCCACCAAGAGATCTACTCAGTAGTTGCCTCCATATGGCTGACCGTCGTGCACGCATAAATGTACATCTTCACAGGCAGCACCCTCTGAACGTGCCTGTATGTTCACAGGAGAGGCTTACATAACTGAATCTTATAGATCTTGGCCCCCTCTTTCCAATGGTGTTTTTGTTTTGTAGCTGTGATGAATATTTTCTGAGATACAGCAGTTAAAAAAAGATACCCCTCCCCCTGCTGGGCTGCCCAAGCGTGCCTGGGGGGATAGTCTTGTTGCGAGCGATTAGCAATGAAAGGGTTAATGCATAAAAAATATCACAGTAATCACCACCACATCATGGCACACTACCATAAGCCAAGGTCAACCAAGATTTTTTAAGTAATCTCATTTGCAGAGCATGCAAATTAATTCTAAATTTTCATATAAATTATTTTCAAACTTTTGGTAAGGAGTGCCTCTTCTTGTCATGTCTATTACATTCAAAACTTTCTAAGTGTATGAAAGTTAGGCTCAAATCTCTATTGAAAATAAATATAATTATTCAACACTAAACTTTTCTATACTAGATATATGAAAAAAAGGGAGACAGAGTATTACACAACAACACACATTTGATACCATTCAGATATCAAGATGTACCTTGAGCTTTGCGGTAGAAAGGGTTGTTTCCTAACACTGGAAGAGGATGTGCCTCTGTGTTGAAGACCCATTCATCTAGACTCAGGAGGGAGTCATCCGAGAATATCAAATACAGGTACTGTAAGAAATGAGAAACACCAATGAGAAATAACAGAAATAAAGGTGAGAGTAATTATATTATAGCTCATAACTCGAGTATAAAATATATAATAAAGAACAAATGTAACAGTGCTATGAATATAATAACATGGGATTGCTATTCTTTTCATGTGACATTCGGTTGGTTTATTAGATATGAATAATAAGGATACCTTAAAAGTTTCAGCAAATATAAAGCTTTGCTGAACATCATCTTTCTGTGGCGTTTCCATGTACACATTCTGGATACCACTGAAACCAGCTTCTGCACGGCAGTGCTTCTCCAGGGCCTGGTCACGGAATATATAAATCAATATTAGGTGTTTACAAAGTCTTCTGTATGCTGTAAAGGCATTATCAACAGTACACAAGACTATATTATTATTATTTATAACAGCAGTGGTGCATGTAAAAGTTAATGGTTCCTTTTCTTTTTGTGTGTGTGAAGAAGGTGTGAAGGAGGTGTATGGGAGTCAAAGAAGAGGGAAGAGGGTGGCAAGGAGACCCGCAGTAGGGTGGATTAATAAGATTGAGGCATACATGAAGGAGCAAGGTGGGATGGGGTGTGAATGTTGCAAAATAAGGGAATGTGACAAGAAAAAATTGAAGAACTGTGCTGTGGCATTGTAGGGATTGTGAGGAAAGCACTAACCAGCACAGCGCTCCAAGCCCACTCCCGGTACTTGGGATCCTTTGTGAACCTCCACATGTAGAACCAACTCTCAATGGCCTCTGGTCTCAGGATGTAATACTTTTCAGATGACTTGAGTGCCCGAGCTTCAATACCCTCTGTAAATCTGAAGCTCTCTGGACCTAAGCCAGTGGGTGTGCGGGCATAAGACTCGTGACAGGTATGGGCAAGGCCCTCAGCGATCTCCATGTGAGTCACTGATATCTGGTTTTCTAATTTTTTGGCACCAAGGGCATACATACCACCTGATGAGAACAGAAATACATGAAATATTTGAATACATGTAAGTATACCTTGTATTTAAGATCAAAATGTTATAATTAATATACAGTAAAAGTTCACTTATCCACATGTTTTATCCAAAACTTGATATTATCTGCATGGATGACTCGGATGTCACCTTCCCTCTCCTACTGTTATTATCACATGGGGGTAATAAAGGGGTGGGAAGACTTACTCACAAGGGACCAGACTAATTTGAATGTACTCTAACTCAAGTTCAAAAGCTTATGTTTTAGATACATATTGTTTCAATTCACCTGAAAAACAAGCCAAATGATCCATCTTGTGTTCTAGTCGATTAAATTTGCTCTCTGCCAGGTAAGTGAGGCCGGAGTGAGACTTCATGACAAGACGATTGGTGATGACACCAATGGCTTCTTCATACATTTCCCGGGCTTCTGCATCCTTCCCTCCAGACTGAATGTAAGCCTTTATGAGGTATTCATAGAAGCTGTCCCCCAGGGCACCGATTGAGGTGTGACCTGAAATATAACAAGTGAATTATTTTGCATGAATATACCTATCTATCTATCCCATAGCTGGGCACGATAACAGAAAACCTTATTCCCGATAACCGATAACTGATGATGAAAAACCTTATCAGTGATAACTGATATTCGTTAACTGGAGACACAAATATAGGCGATAACCGATAACCGATATAAATCCACAATTCCGATACTAGCTAGCAATAAGTCTGATGGGCGAAAACGATACCATATTGATATTTCAGATAGAAAAACATAGATGAGTTCAAGTTTTCATTATTTGTATTTTAGAAAACTTACAAAACCTGAAAACCACACATTAACATGTACCTATGGACGTTATTACTATAAACGCCTGAACCGGTGTTGTGTTATTTGGCGTACCCACTGTCAAAAGCTGGCGCTTTTGTTTACAAACACTGGTCTCTCGTGAACTGCGCATGCTTGGACCAGCAAGCGTAGACCTGTACAGTCTCACAAAGCTTTTTAACCGTAATTAAGAGTTGCTGGAAGACTGAATAAGACATACAGTATCACTATCACCATCCCCGTTGTTTCTAGAATGACACTCGATCTGTACGAGTTGTATTTATATGTACAGAGTGTCGTTCTAGAAACAAGGAGGATGGTGTTACTGTATGTCTGATTCAGCTTTCCAGCAACTCTTAATGTGTTAAAAAGCTTTGTGAAACTGTACAGGTCTACGTTTACTGGTCTGAACATGCGCAGTTCACGAGAGACCAGTACGAGTTTGTAAACAAAAGCGCCAGCTTTGACAATGGGACACCAAACAACACAACACCGGGTGCCTTCAATACCATGGCATGCCCACAAGTGAATATGGAATATCAAATTTGAGGCAGTGAATAATCATTTTTGGGGCATAGTTAATTGATTTTTCTCTTCGATATATTGATTTCAGAGTAACATAAAAAAATAACCAAATGTTTTAATGTTGATGATCTAAGTATGAAATCTCTTCACCGAAGATATTTCATACCCCGAAGTTTTTTCATCGGGCCACACATGCGCAGTAGGGAGACAATGTTTTTTTTCTTCTGAGAGGCAGAAAAAAGTAGCGATTATCGCTAGTTTGGTTACAAAAGTAACGAAGATACCGATATATATTTAAATAAGTAGCGGATGGCCGATAACCTGATTTTGTTATCAGCGATAAAGCATCGCGATAACTTATCGCAATAACGCCCAGCTATGATCTATCCATCCATATCTATATCTACGTATATCGAGAGAGAGAGAGAGAGAGAGAGAGAGGGGGGGGGGGGGATGGTCCTGTTCCTATTTACATATTACTAAACTCAAACAATATGTAAACTCAAAAACTTTAAAAAGATTGGAGTAATTAAAATGGGTTTGTGGACAGACACAGAAGACAGTGCTCCTTTAAGTGTTGGTGCAATGTTAAGTCATCCTCCAGCAAGCAGAAAAGGAGCTGGTCATGAGTAGGAGCCTAAAAACTGTATTCGGTTTTGATGCCAAGAAACAAGAAACTTCTTTAACCCGTCCGCTGCGCTTGACACAGATTTGGCTCTCACTGGTAGCCTGGTGACATATACTCCCAGATCTTTCTCTGCCTCTGTGGTTGATAGTGGAGTGTTTCCCATGTGTTATTGGTATGCTGGATATCCCCTCCCAAGGTGCATCACTTTACATTTTTCTTCATTGAATTGTAGCAGCCAATTTTTGTTCCATTCCTGTAGCTTGGTGATGTCTTCTTGTAGGAAATCAGCAGTCAAGGGGTTAATAAGAAAACAATGGCAATATACCAGCACATCAATGTCACGAGAGGGTAAAGATCTTTTAATCATCATCATCATTTCATCAATGCCTGCTCCTAGGAGCTCCCATCAGGGGATGGCCACGGCAGAAGAGTTTCCAACTTTCTCTATCCAGACACTCCCTCCTTGCCTGCTCAAAGTTTCTCAAAGATCTTTCCCCTCTCTCCCTAACGTACTCTTGCACCCTATCCCTCCATTTCACTGGAGGTCGTCCTCTAGCATTCCCTCCCTCTATCTCACTCACATACACCCTTCTGGTCATCTTACTCTCCTCCATTCGCTCCATGTGGCTAAACCACTTTAAAGTCTGTCGCTTCACTTCTTCCACCACTCCACACTTCTTCCCTTCACCCACGTGACACATTCCAAAATGCTCGTGCACACTTTCTTAACTCATTCCATCCATTCTACTCATATCACAAGCACTCCTCAAATAACTCATTTCCACTGCCTGCACTCTAGACCTCTGACTTTCATTCCAAGCCACATTTCACTTGCATATGTGAGGGTTGGTACTATTATTGTATTTCACAAATCCCTCTTTACCTCCATGCTCACACTTCTGCCATTCATGATTCGTCCCAAAGACCCTACCACCCTTCTTCCTTGCAATGCCCTTTCTCTTATCTCTCCCTCCGTACCACCATGCTTACAAATAACTGATCCAAGGTACTTAAACTCATTGACCTCCTCCATTTCTTCACCATTCAAAATTATTTTTCATTCTTTTTCACATTCAATTCCCACTCTATATGGGCATACAAAATCTACAACCTCACTTCTACTTCGCTCACAAAAAATCACTTTACTTTTGTTGACATTTACTTTCAGCTTTCTCCTTTTACAGACACTATCAAAAACACTGACCAAATTATGTGTCACTTTCATTTTCTGCAATGAGCACCGTGTCATCAGCAAACAGTATCGTATTCAGTACCCACTTCCTTCACTCATCGAATAATCTTACTCCAACTTCCCCAACTTTACCCTTCATTTCTCTAATAACACCATCCATATAAATATTGAACAACCATGGTGACATGACACACCCCTGCCTTAACCCTTCACTACGGTCGGGCCAAAACTGTGCACTGTGCCATATCCGGGATCGCCGCGCGCGCCAAATTTCAAATGTCACTATTTAATATAACAAGTTTTCTGCCATAAACTCAACATAATCATCATGTATCATATATGAAAACATGCAGAATTAACTTGTGCACATAAAGAAACTCACTACAGCCGGGCCAAAACAGCACTCTACACTGTATCCGAGATCGCCGCGTGCGTCAAATTTCAAATGTCGTTATTGAGTATAACAAGTTTTCAGCCATAAACTCAACACAATCATGTATTATATATGAAAACATGCAGAATTAAATGGTGCACATAGAGAAACATAAATTAATTGATAATTCTGAGACGTAAGCATAAATATAGAGAAAAAATAACTCGTATATTGGCTAAAGCGAGCCAGGACGCAGTATGCGCGTCCTTGGATATGGTACGGGGCACACAAGGACGCAGTATACACGTCCTCGTGTTGAAGGGGTTAAGCCCATTTTTATCTCAAACTGTTCACTTGTTTCTCCAGTAATTTTGACACTGCATATGCAGATGCATCCTCATAGAAAGACTTTATTGCACTAAGCAGTTTTCCTCACACACCATAAATCTTTAAAATATCCCCCAATGCAATCCAATCAACTCTGTCATAAGCTTTTTCCAAATCCATGAAGGCAGCGTATAGTTTATATCCTTTTGCTATTATTTTTTCTACTACCATCCTGAAGGAAAATATCTGATCCACACATCCCCTTCCCTTCCTGAAGCCTCCTTGTTCTTCACTGATTTTCTCTTCTGTAAGTCTTTGCACCCTTCTCTATTATGACTTTTCCATATACCTTTCCAGGTATACTCAGGAGACTTATACCTCTATAGCTCCCACATTCCCCTCTCCTGCCCTTCCCATTGTAAACTGGGACAATGATGGCTTTTGTCCAGTCTGCTGGCACCCCCCCTCCCCCTCCCATGCCACTTCACATATCTTGACCATCCATTTAACTATATCTCCTCCACACTAATATTTCTGCTGTGATTCCATCAATTCCTGCTGCCTTTCCATTTTTTAATCTTTTTATTGCCTGATTTACTTCTTCATGTGTTATACTTCTTTCTTTATATACTCCTCCTCTACCTCTACTCAAAACTGCTGTTGTTACAGCTGCTGGACCTCCATCCTCAAAATTCATTAAGTTTTTGAAATATTCTCTCCATCTCTCTTTCATAGCTTCCCTGTCTTTTAACATCTTTCCATTCTCATCCATAACTTCATTTATTTTACTTGGGGAGATATTTTCTGCATTTCTTTCGTTTTTTTACTTCTTTCCAATATGATTTCCTGTTCCCTTTATATTTTTCATTTAGTCTTTTTTCCAAAGTCCTCATCAACTCTCTTCTTACTTTCTTTTACTGCTTGTTTTAATTTCATATTGCATTCTCTATATTTCTTTTTCCTTTCCCTTTTTACTTGCTCAGCCACATTTCTTTCTTGAGTTTTCTTAAAAAGTTCCCTTTTCTCTTGTACTTTCCTCCTTATCTCTTCTGTCCACCATGAATTTCCTTTTCTTTTTCCATCCCTCACCTTTTTCATCCCTAACACTTTTTTTGTTGTGGTTACCATTACTTCTTTAAATGTTCCAAAAACTTTTTCAATATTTGTACTATCTTTTACACTTTCCCATTTTTCACTTAAGCCCTCTGCCATTTAACGTTTATACTCATCTTTTATTTATTTTTCCTGTAACTTTTCTATCTTCAATATTTCCTTTTTTACTTCACCTTTCTTTTCAAACACCCACTTTTCTTTCAGCTTTAACTTTGCCAGCACTGCAAGATGATCAGATCCATCAAACATTCCTCTTACTACCTTCGCATCACAAATTTATTTTCAAAGCCTTCCATCTACTGCCACATAATCAATCAATCCTTTTTGCTCATTACCTTCTCCCCTCCTCCACGTGTATCGATGGATATTCTTGTGCTGAAAGAAGGTGTTTGCTAGGAACGTTCCCCTCTCAACACAGACATTCACCAGGCACTCTCCATTTTCATTCTTTCCAGGTAATCCCCATTTTCCCACCACATCCATCACCCACTTTAGCATTCATATCTCCCATCATAATAAGTTTCCTTTCTTTCTCAAAACTCTTCAGACATGTATTTACTTCCTCCCAAAAAGCTTCCCTTTCTCTCAGTCCTTTTTTACTTTTCACACTCACTATTGCATAAATACAAACCCATGCATACTTTACAATAGTGAAACCAAATTGTCGAGTCCATTTTGGCGTTGACTCCCGCGGGTCCATTTCTCCCCTCTCCTCTGCCACACAGTCCCAACATCTATTTTTTCATCTCATATGATACCTATAGCTTACATGTGAGAGGAAGAGATAGGTGTTGGGACTGTGTGGCAGAGCAGAGGGGAGGAAAGAACCCGCGGGAGCCTACGCCAGACCGGCCTTGACATATTTGGAAAACTATAAACCTACTTTTCCTTTCACCCACACAATTCTTGATCCCTTCCAACCATAATCAGTCACACCATTCCACACTTTCAGACATCACAATAGCACATCCTTCCTTACTCCTGCCTCTATACTTCGCATCTATCCCCGTCCATACAGCCCCCCCAGGTACACCCTCTCTACCATCACTCACACCAGTTCCTCGAATATGTTTCACTCACTCCCAACACATCCACTCTACCATTTACAAAATTTTCAATCATCACTCTCCTCTTTTCCTCAACACCTAAACCATTCACATTTATAGACACCAGTCTCATACATTCCTTCCTCTTCTGCCGCCCTCTGGCCATCGCTCCTGCCTCTAAAGACTCGATAAAAGTATTAGAGGCCACCAATGGGTGGCCAGTCCAATGTAGTATTATGGAGACTTGCTCCTTGTCCAGGCTAAAAGGATTAAAACAAAGCAGCTGATGGTCTTTTAAATGAACAGAAAAAGTTAAAACAAGAACCAGGTACTCACGTTGACCCCATTTGCCAGTCTTGGGATTCATGTAGTTGGGGTAGAGGCCATCTGGTCGCTCTGCCTTCTTGATGACATCCCGAATCCTCATCACCTTTTCTTTGAACACTGGGTCCCCAGATATGTCAGACAGGTAAACAAACTCCAGGTGTAAAGTTCCAAACTCAGACAATATACTGGATCCTCCACTTGCCCAAGCATAATTCTTAGCAATCTATAAGAAAATTTTCTATAAGTAGGCTTGCCTAATGATAACTTTAAATGTAATGCTTATCATATTACACCTATATTTCATGCACCCATCAAATATAGCAAAATAATTAGGTATAAAACAGCAATTTGTCAAACACATTTGGAATTCCATGTGGATGTGATGTTTGAAGATTAAATTGGAAGGCAATGGAGTGGCTAGGAGACCACCAGTCATATGGATTGGTGAGACTGAGTAATGCATCAAGGGCAGCAAGATATGCTGATGCAAACTTTGGAAAACTCCTTAACACTAAACATATCCTTGTAAACATTTTCACCTCAATAGATAGCCTCTTACCCCATTGGCAACATTGATGAGAGCATATGGTATCCCAGTTGGGGTGTCAAAGGCAGGCAGCAACTTGCGAGCGATGTGGAGTGCCCGGTCCCTGAACAGTGGGTCGCCCGTCAAGGAAAACGCTGACAGCAGGCCACCTACAAATCTTATGTTGGTCTCAAACACAGACATCTCAGATCTCTGAAAAATTTGTAAATAAATTTAGCCCATTGCCAAAATCCACATAGATATGCTGAGAGTGTAAGTTTATATTTGTACTAACATTCTAGATCTAGAATATCACAATTCTGAATCACAGAAAAATTACAATTACTCCCTTAGTTTTTGATTTGTAAGAAAAATTAAAACTTGTGATGATTCCTTAGCCTTGCTGCAGCATGGAGGAGTTATAAAGTATCCTGAGCATCATGTTCTGTAGACTAGTCCTTACTTGTATTTGTTACAGGAAATTTATTCTGCTTTTGCTATTATGAAGCAACATATACATATATAAGACCATATTTTTAATAAGCTTAGTTAAGTACACGTGTAGCAGGTCATAGACTTGTGTTTATACCACTTCATCATAATACAATGGGACCCATGTTATCTATTTTATCAGTACATTTCATCATAATGAGACTAGATTTTAAAACAACTGCTTTTGTTTTTAATACTCAGCATACATTTATTCATACATTCACATCTTGAAAGTTTATGTGAAAACTCACCAGCTGATTAAAATCCAAATGGTACTGCACCCAAGCACGGCCCTCATTGAACTCATCCATGAGGCCCATGATGTAAAGAGTGTCCAGGGCATCCACAATGGTGGCACCCATGTCCTGGCGGCCAAATATGCCGGCAGTGTGGCCACGTTTGCTTACTGGACGCAGTTCATTCTTGCCCCAGGCATAAGTCTTGTACCCTCTCCAGGCATGTAACACCATCTTCCAAAGAACAATTTGATGAGTTGATAGAAACACCAAAGAAAGTGACTATAAATCAATAACCAAATAAATCATAATATAATCATTCATTCAATCACTGATTTATAGTCACTTTCCTCTCCATCTTTTATTCATTGTAATGAGAAATAGAAGAAAATTATTCAAGGAGACTACACGTTGAAAATCTGAAGAATTCAAGTGACAGCTCAGGCTGTGCTGCCACAGCAGATATAGACTAACTCTAACACCATGTAGGGGAACCTCTCATCTTATCTGCTATGCCTTCCAACCTCAGCAGACCTCAAGGCAGTATGGGTGACAGAAGTGAATTTTTATCTGAAAACCAACCTCTTCCTTTTTACAGTCATGCTGTGTAAAAGGTAGAGTTGGAGGCATATGCTATAGCTCTACGTGGCTGCAGTGCTCATCTCCATCTCATTGGCCGTTGAACCTATGGTGGGTAAGAACCCATAACCTAGGGACACGGGGCAAGTGTGACATCCAGATTACCAGTTTACCTTCCTTAGGTTTCCCCAGGTACCCATTTATCTATCAACCCAAAAAGGAGGATGAACAGCTGGGTCGAGCCAGGATTCAGCGTGCAGCTAAGGGTAAAATTGGACTTTCTTTATCATGTTGGGAGTGAGTGTTGAGCTAGGCTATGATGTATTTAGCTATGGGTGATAGATGTTTTAGGTTATTTTCTTGGTCAGGTTGGTTTATTTGATCTTTCAAGACTATGCTACCCTGCACGTCTTACAGAGCTGCAACTAATGATGAGCCAGTGTGTTGGTTCTTTTAATCAGTATATAATTGTAATAGTTATTTGTGAGGTAAATGGTTATCAGGCATAAAAATGTCATGATAAAAAAATGACACAATATGAATCAAATCTTGACCATTACCAACCCCAATTCTGACGGTAAAATTCCAGAAGTATGCCAGTCTCGTAATGGCAGATGGAACTATTTTTTCTGCTAAATTTTGATGCATTTTAAATTAATCTGTTAATCATTCATCTCAAAAAACACTATTATTCCCGTGCCCTTCCCCATCTCAAAATTAATGATTTCTGCTGAATAAATAATGCATATCAATAGCAAACAAATCAGAACTCGGCAAAAAATGAAAGTTTTGTCCTCATAACATGCAGAAATGAGAAAAAATAAGCACTTAAGCCCTCACAAGACCATGAGGAAAAAAGGCTCGCCGCCACCAGAGTTGAGCCACCACCTTGATAGTTGATTACCGGCGACAACAATACAATGGTCAAACTCTTTCGCCTCTGCCTATCAACATCTACCTTTCCTTCCTGTTGGAAGTACGCCTTAGTACAGCCTGTGCCTAAGAAGGGTGACCGTTCCAATCCCTCAAACTACCGCCCTATAGCTTTACTTTCCTGTCTATCTAAAGCTTTTGAATCAATCCTTAACCGGAAGATTCAAAAGCACCTTTCCACTTCTAACCTTCTATCTGATCGCCAGTATGGGTTCCGCAAGGGGCGTTCTTCTGGCGATCTTCTTGCTCTCTTAACTGATTCTTGGTCATCCTCTCTTAGCCGTTTCAGTGAAACTTTCTCAGTTGCGCTAGACATATCGAAAGCCTTCGATAGAGTCTGGCACAAGTCTTTGCTTTCTAAACTGCCCTCTTTCGGATTCTATCCTCTTCTCTGTTCCTTTATCTCCAGTTTCCTTTCCAGCCATTCTATCTCTGCTGTGGTAGACGGTCACTGTTCTTCCCCTGAACCTATTAACAGTGGTGTTCCACAGGGCTCAGTTCTATCACCCACTCTCTTCCTGTTATTCATCAATGATCTTCTTTCCATAACAAACTGTCCTATCCACTCAAATGCTGATGACTCCACTCTGCATTATTCAACTTCTTTCAACAGAAGACCCTCTCAACAGGAATTACATGACTCCAGGCTGGAGGATGCAGAACGCTTAACCTCAGACCTTACTATCATTTCCGATTGGGGTAAAAGGAACCTTGTGTCCTTCAATGCCTCAAAAACTCAATTTCTCCACCTATCAACTCGACACAGTCTTCCAAACACCTATCCCCTAATCTTCGACAACACTCAGCTGTCACCATCTTCAACACTAAACATCCTAGCTCGGTCTATCCTTAACTCAAAATCTTAACTGGAAACTTCACATCTCCTCTTTCACTATCAGCTTACTCGAGACTGGGCATTCTGTATCGTCTCCGCCAGTTCTTCTACCCTGCACAGTTGCTATCAATATACAGGGGCCTTGACCGCCCTCGTATGGAGTATGCCTTTCACGTGTGGGGGGGCTCCACTCACACAGCTCTCTTGGACGGGGCTCTTCATCTCATCAGCTCTCCTCCTCTTACTGATAGTTTTTAATGTGAACAAGTGAAATTTTGTAAAATTAACCGAAGAAAAGCTAGTATAACCTGACCTGAACTGACCTAATTTAAATAATTCAAAATTAATCTGAGCTGATACGTACCACACTGCCAAAATGAAATAAATGGATATGTATCAATCACTATAACTCCAATAGACCATATTTTAAGTGATTAATGTCTCACGAATGAGTGACTTGCAACAGCATTGCTATATGGCAGTTTATGGTATGTGCACAGAGTATACTTCATCTAGAATAAAAAAAATCCCTCGCAGTGAGATGGGTGGACTTCTGGAACAATACCAATTCATTTAATCAGTAATAGTAATAGATACTTGCAACAAAAATGTTATGAGATTATTTTAAAGCATCAAAATGACATAAAAAATGGTTTTGCCCGTGAACGATCTTAAACTAAAACGACCCAGATCTTGACCATTCCAAACCCCCAATACTAACCTCCTTGACCTTATCCCTGCGCTGCCGGGCCACAGGGTCAGGGTCTTCCCCTCCCTGGACCACTGTCAGGTGACCCTTGTCCTCCGGCCTGCCAAGCTTGTCCTGCTGACCTGCTTGCTCCACCCTGATGCCCTCGTCCACTTGGGCCGCCACTGCCCTCACGGTGGGGGTCGAACTGAGGGTCAACACCACAGGCTTCTCGATGACCCTCAGCTGCCTCATCTCCTCGTCGTTATTAATTTTCTCCAGGAGCCGCTGCTTATCGTCTGCCAGGTGGACATCATTGTGATCCACCACGTTGTTATAAACTCCTTCGTGCTTCCTTATGGCACCGCCGCCCCCTTCCTCGGACTGTGGGGGTGGCGGGGGCAGGATCAGCTCGGGTCCTGCCTTCTGCATCTGTTTGTACACTTTGTAGACATGGTCCACTCGGGTGCTGAGTCCTCCTCTCAGCTCGGGGAGGAAAAATATGGGTCCTATACAGATAAAGAGGAAAGTCAAGCCCACTAGGAATATTAACACTTTCTCACGGGATCTGAATAGTCTTCTTAGCGCCCAAGATCCATTTCGTTTGCTATAGAGAGGAAAGACACCACCAAAAGCCATCGTGTTGTTGCCCCGTCCGCCTCCACATCCAGGCGACTACTGCCAGAGACGGGGCGGCCTCCCTGGGGGCTGGGGGACGGGGGACGGGGGTTAGGGACTGGGGACTAGGGACTGGGGGAGGGCGGGGAAGAGGGATGGGGGAAGGGGCTGGGGTCTGGGAGGGGGGCCGGGGCAAGGGGTTGGGAGCAGAGGATAGGGGTCTGGGGCAGGGGGCTTGGGTGGACAGGCTGGGGACTCAGGGGCGGCCCATACAGAAAGTGGAGAGCGATCGAGCGAGATCTCAAGGATTTCAACATGATCTTTAGACACGTAT
Organism: Eriocheir sinensis; assembly: GCF_024679095.1. Taxonomy (NCBI): domain Eukaryota; kingdom Metazoa; phylum Arthropoda; class Malacostraca; order Decapoda; family Varunidae; genus Eriocheir; species Eriocheir sinensis. The sequence goes on from NC_066516.1 coordinate 6,140,743, forward strand.
TCCTGTAAGCTGCGCTTACTTTTTTTCTCTTCCTTGTCTGCTTGCTTTTACTTTCTTTATTAGGGACCATATAACTACGGCTCTTGAATAATTATCAGGCCGACTTGCAGCCACGGTTTATTTAAGAGACGCAGATGTTAATAATTTGCGGTTAGGAAATATGAGTTTTTTTTCTTTCCTGTGGATATTTACAAACGTACAAGAACTTCTCTAATGTTCAAAGAGTGTAACGGAGACCGCCCGCCTTCTAACGTGTATACTTCAAGCTTCATAAACCATCAATCAGTCAAACATAAATCAAAGGAGTGCAATGGAAACACTCGAGATCGAGGAATGGTTTGGTCTCGGAGAAAACGCTGACTATAGATTTCATCACGTAAGCCTACACAAAAAAAGTCAGTTAAGTCTTGGTGAGGATATTAAGGGCCATAACTTCAACGCAAATGACCTGAGTTGACCTCCGACCTCCCCATCGAGCCCTGAAGCAGCTTTAATCCGTTGAAAGCCCGCTATCCGAACAGCAGATGCATCCATTGTTGCCTCGTGTTATAGTATGTTCAGTCGGTCAGTTGTGGTGTGGCAGATTCAGAATTCCAATGAGTGCAGCTACTGCCAGTTCGACCCAAGATTAGCATTCTTACTCTCTTCCCCAGCCACCCACCCACCACCCATCTCTCTCTCTCTCTCTCTCTCTCTCTCTCTCGGAGAGGGACCTACCGACAGGGACCACGACACCACCACACCCACCACCACCAACACCACCACAACGTGGCATGGAAAAAAGTCGCTGCGTCCACATGTCAACATTAAATCCTTCCTATATAATCCTAAACATCGACACTCAACACTCATTGTACTATGTCTTTACTATATACATAATATATATATCGCTTTCAAATAGCATGGAATGGGAAATAAAGAAGAGAGGAGCATGTACGTTGGGCTGATTGGCAGCATGGGTGTAGTACGAACGATACAGCTCCAACCTGAAAGGAATTCATGCTCTGAACAGACTATAGTCATGGATGGATAGGCTCGATCGCTGGGCCGTCAGTACTCAATTATATATATATATATATATATATATATATATATATATATATATATATATATATATATATATATATATATATTGTTACGGCAGGGGGTATATTTGTATGTGTTATTTGTGTTATTTGTGTGGGGGAGGTGCTAGTTTGGGGCGCGGAGGGCTGGTGATGGCCGGCGACGTGGGGTGCATCGCGGCGGCCCGGCCGGGGACTCGGGGAGCCGCCGGACGCGCGGCGCGCGGCGGAGAGAGAGCCCGGCTGCGAGAGATGAGAGACGTGCTGCCCGCTTTTGTGTGTGCCCAGTGCCCTGCCCGCTTTTGTGAGCCCTGTGCTTTGTCTGTGCCCCTCTGTGTATTGGGAGTTACTATACCTTGCAAACCAGTGTTCTGTACGTGTTGGAGCTGTTCAGTAAAGTAGAAAACCTACACTGTGAGCCTCTTTGCCCTGCCTTGCCCGCTCTTGGTGTGTTAATTATTAATTGGCGGCCCTGTGGTGTGCCGGCGTAGTGTGTCTTGCTGTTCTGGAGTGTTCGCGACCCGTGTGTGGTGGTCTGGGGTCGAGGCACACCGCCTGCCCGTGCTTGGGGTGTGGTGTGCGGGCCGGTGATGTAACATTTGGTGTCATAGGAGTGAGGATTAGTGAACAGTGAACGGTGAGTTACGCCGTGTCGTCATGGCGTCTCGGGATGGCCGCCGTGAGGGCGAGGAGGCGGGCAAGGCCAAGGCTGGCGCGGGCAAGCTGACAGCGAGCCAGCAGATGGACCTGATCATTGCCATGCTGGCCGATATGGAAAAGAGGGCAGACGAGAGGGCACGCGAGCAGGCTGAGAGGGCAGACGAGCTGGCCAAAAGGCTAGACGAGCAGGCACGTGAGCGGGCCCGCCATCTTGCCGAGGTTATTAAGTGTAGTTTCTCGTCTCTGAAAGTGGAAACGCAGCCGTACACGGACCGGGCCTGCGACAGCGTGAGGAGCGAACGGCTGGAGGAGGTGCAGCAGACCCTGGAAGGCGAGGTTCAGGGCCTGAGGGAGGAGGTGGAGGCGGAGAGGCAGCAGCGAGAGGTGTTACCTCAATCCCATGTAAAAGAAGCCCTATAAGAATTCTTTTTTTATCATCAGCTGTGTCTAATTTTACATATTAGCTCTTTTTTTGTAAAGGTTAGGTTTGTAATTTATATATGACCTGTATTATGATCACCCTTGCTGCTTACATATCGAAATAAACGTTTAGTTTTCTTCGAAAGCTCGTATGGTGATGATTTCTAACTCTGCCTTTTTACTGGTCGAATGTACAATTTGAATTGTTTCTTGTTATTGCTTGCCAGCTTAAATATTGATTGCACTTTATATATAGATACAAGAAAAAATAATTTGTCACATAGAGTCGACTGGGGGAAGAAATTTGCTAAATTAAAAAGAGAGATCTGCTGTATATGCTATTTTATTCAGACATATTTGGATACTTCAGTGTGATACTGTTATGCCGGACGTATTACTTGGGTTCCGTGTCGCCGTCAGGAGACTCCGTGGGAGGGAGATATGGAAACACTTTGCACAGCTTCTGAAGTTTAATATTCTTCCTTAGTAGTACACTTCACTCTGACTCTTCACTTACCACTAGCTTACTATGACTGGGACGACTGCCCTCTCTCGCCCTCTTCTACATATATCCAGAACAGTAAAGTCTAGAATGTTACAGTATATTTTAGATCATACAAGAACATGTAGCAAAAATATATGCGAGTTGGCAACACTTCCCGCCTGGCGTCTGGCCGCGCTCCGCGGGGCGCGGACGGCTCGCCTTGTTCCCCGCCCCCCTGCTCGTTCCTCCCGGAGCCTTCTAGAGGCCCATGGACGCCGGGGGAAGCTTCCAGCACAACACTATCCCCCCCTCTTAACTGTGATCGTCCCGATCACACACTTAACTATATACAAACATAAGTAAATTAATCAAAAACATAATAATCGTCGTATCGCTGTGGACGCCTGCGTTGTCTCTGTCTTCTGCTCGGTGCCTCCTGCGCGTCTGTCTCCTGGTGCGCCTCGTCGTTGTCCGCTTCTTGGGGTGTCCCTGGAACATCTGCCGAAGCCGGGAGGTTATCTCCCTCGGCTGAAAGGTCCAGAAGGCCTATGTCGTCGTCGACCTCCTCTCGGTCCTGGACGTCCCTTGCGTTTTCGTCGGCTGCTGGGTGTCTGTAGTTGTTCCAGGTGTAGTTTCCCGGACCGTGGTACCTCCATAGCCGGTTGACGTGGACAACTTTCGGCTTGGTCCTTTCCGTTCTCCGGATTCGGTAAGTCACGTCGGAGATCGAGGCGTTCTAGCACAGTATAAGGGCCTTTCCAGGGGCTCTGTAACTTCGGAGACTGTCCTTTCTTCCTCTGCGGGTTGTAAAGCCAGACTTGGTCTCCTTCCTTGAAGTCAACGTGGCTTGCCCTCATATTGTAGCCGCGCTTCATGGCCTCCCCGGAGAACTTCAAGGCACCACGGACTTGATGATGCACCTCTTCCAGCCGTTCCTCTAGCTGACGGGCAAAACTGGAGGCGTCCCTTGGAAGGCTTTCCCCAGGAGGCCTTCCTGTCAGGTCCACCGGCAATCGCAGCTCACGTCCAAACATCAGGTTTGCCGGTGAATACCCCGTAGTCTCGTGGGCGGCAGACCTGTAGGCCATGAGGAGCGCAGGCAGCTTCTGATCCCATGAAGACTGATCATTGTTGCACTGCTTGGCCAACTCTTGGTCCAACGTCCAATTAAACCTCTCCACCATTCCATCTGACTGTGGGTGCAGAGGGGTGGTCCGGGTCTTCTTGATACCCAGGAGCCTGCAGCAGTCAGCAAGGACTGTTGACTCAAAATTCCTTCCCTGGTCGGAATGGAGCTCGTTAGGCACACCGAAGCGACAGAAAAACTCCTCCACCAATACCTTAGCGATGGCAGTGGCTTCCTGGTCAGGGATGGCGTAGGCATCCGGCCACTTGGTGAAGTAATCCATTGTGACGCAGATGTACCTATTTCCGTTCGTCGTCAGAGGCAAGGGTCCTGCTATATCCACTGCCACCCGTTCCATGGGGGCTCCAACCTGGTATAGTTGCAATGGGGCACGGTGGCGCTTCTTGGGGCCCTTCTTTGCACAGCACACCTCACACGCGTGACACCATTCTTCCACGTCCTTCCTCATGCCAACCCAATAGAACCTTTGGCGCAGGCGACTCAGTGTCTTCTTTACCTCAAGGTGTCCGCTGGTGATGCTGTCGTGCATTTCTTTCAAGACGCCTTCCCGGGACTTCACAGGTAGCACCGTGGACCAGTAGTGGTCAAGACCATCATGAGAGACCCAGCGTCGCTGCAACACCCCGTCGTCCATCCGAAGAGTGTCCCACTGAGTCCAGTAATTCTTGGTGGTAGGGCTTTCTCTCGAGATTACTTCCCACCCAGGTCGCGTTGACGACTGACTCAGCCACTCCATAATTGGTCTCAGATCTCGGTCCTCCCGTTGCAGTTTTCCCAAGTCTTCCCATGGCACCTCCGCTGTCCGTTCTACTGTAGTGCGGCGGCACATATTCTGGACGCTTTCCCTCTGGAGGCAATGTTGACACTCAGGTAGGCAGGGGCGCCGGCTCAAGCTGTCCGCGTTACCGTGTGTTAGCCCAGATCGGTGCACAATAGGGTAGTGATGCTGCTCTAGTTTACCTATCCAGCGAGCAAGCTGGCCCTCAGGGTTTTTCAGTGACTTCAGCCACCGCAATGCAGCGTGATCCGTGTGGATGGTGAAAGTTGCACCGTACAGGTAAGCATGGAAAAAGTCAAGGCTCTTGACTACTGCCAGGAGTTCTTTCCGGGTCACGCAATAGTTTTTCTCGGCTGGAGTGAGCTTCTTGCTGAAGTAGGCCACAACCCGTTCCATGTCGGCACGTGCCTGGGACAGTAGGTACTCCACCAATCCCCTCATCACTGGCATCACAATCCAGTATAAAAGGCTTAGAGGGGTCTGGGTAGGTGAGTACGGGCGAGCTGATGAGAGCCTCCTTGAGCTTCTCAAAGGCAACCTGAGTTTCCGCTGTCCACTCAAACTTGCGCCCCTTCTTCGTCAGGAGGTGCAGTGGTGCAGCAATCGTAGCGAAGCCTTTCACAAACCTGCGGTAGTATGAGCACAACCCGAGGAAGCTCCGCAGCTCCTTCACGTTGGTGGGTGTCGGCCAGTCCCTTACTGCAGCCACCTGCTCAGGATCAGTGCGTACTCCAGCCTCGCTCACGATGTGTCCCAAGTATTGGACCTCCTTTTGGAACAGACACCATTTCTTCGGGCTGAGCTTAAGGTGTGCAGCTCTAAACCGGGCGAAAACCTCTAATAGCCTTTCCATCTCCTGCTCGAAGATCTGGCAAAGACAATCACGTCGTCGAGGTAGATGAGTGCCGTCTTCCAGTGAAGTCCCTCCAGCACCCTCTCCATCAGCCGCTCGAACGTGGCCGGTGCGTTGCACAGGCCAAAGGGCATGACCTTAAACTGCCACAGGCCTTGACCGTAGGAGAAGGCTGTTTTCTCTTTGTCCTGCTCCGCCATTTTGACTTGGTGATACCCAGACTTCATATCCAGTGTTGAAAACCGCTTGGAGCCCACCAAAGCGTCGAGCGTGTCGTCGATCCGTGGGAGTGGGTATGAATCCTTGATGGTGAGGTCGTTGAGGGCTCGGTAGTCCACGCAGCACCTGAGGGAACCGTCCTTTTTCCTGACGAGCACTACAGCAGACGCCCACGGGCTGCTGGACCGCTCGATTAACCCCTGTTGCCGGAGATCATCCATCACCTCATCCATCTCCTTGCGACGGGCTGGTGCCATCCTTCGAGGAGCTTGCTTCACTGGGCGGTGGCTACCTGTGTCGATGTGGTGCTCTACCAGGTCCGTACACCCCAAGTCCAGGTCTCCTGTGGAAAACACATATGCATTCCTCACGAGAAGCTCCCTGAGCTGTTCCACTTGGGGCTCCTCTAGACACTTGGAGCTCCTGTCAAACAGGTCGCGCAGGTAGTCGGGCAGCTCCTCCTGGGGCTTCGTCAGGGTTCTCCTGCAGACACAGGTTCTTGGTTTCTGGTCGATCTCTTGGCACAACCCCACCATGGTCCCTTGTTTTCTTTTCTTTGGGCTGAAGGAGACATTGCACGACGACAGGCACGTCCGCTGCAGTAGGGTCTGCCAAAGTACTGCCTACAATCACCCCGTTTTCTACCGGACACCGACTTCCACTCTCTACCACACACAGACTAGCCGGGGAGGCACCCGTAATTTGACAGGGTAACAGCATCTCTGACCTCGGAGGAATAATGGTGGTGCGCTTGACCGTCACTGGCAGGTCTTCCTTGTTCACAGTCGTCAGTGGCACCCTCCTTCCTCCTACAGTCAGCTGCTTAGCGCGGAAGTCCAGCTCGCACCTGTGGGAGACAAGATAATCCATACCTAGGATGCAGGGGTCGTCCATGTCAGCCACGTACACAGAGAGGGACTCTTCCTTTCCTCCGAGCTCAAACTTCACGTACACTGGGCCTCTGAGCTCTGCATAGTGTCCAGTGACTCCGCACAGTCGATGCGACGTCTTAGGAAGCCGACGATGACTCACCACGTCAGGCCGCACAAATGTGCGTTCCGAGCCTGTCTCGACGACCATAGGCCACAACACTCCGTCAACCTTGCCCTTCACTTGGCAGCTCGTCATGGTCGTTCTCCTGCACACTGATATCTTCGGGGCATGTAAAGGACAGACATGGTCGTTGCCCCTGTGAACCAGTCCTTCTTAGTTTCCCGAGTTGTTGTCCCTCGTTGGGGGCACATTTTTTCCGACACTCATTCTTCCAGTGCCCCTTTTCTCCACAGGTCCAGCACTTGGGTCCTTCCCTGGGCTTCTTCTTAGCGCCACCTTCATATTCCTTCTTCCTCTTATACCATTCGTTCTCCTTGTGCCCAACCTTCTCGCAATACCAGCACGTTCCTTGGAACCTGTCTGTGTCGCTGACAGCGCCCTTTCGTACCCTAAAGCCAGAAGTCGAGTCGTCCCTGAAACTTGACAAGCTAGACCTAACAAAGGACTCAAACTCCATGGCACGTGCCAGAGCTTCCTGCCTTGATGTTGGCTTAGCTTGGTTCACTGGTATCTTCAGCTGAGGGCTGTCCAGAGCATCGATGAATTGATCACGCAGCAAAACCGTCAGCAGGTCAGGGGTGGCACCTGGATATGCCTTGTGCGCCATGCTCTCAAGGTCATGAGCGAGTTCCTGAAGAGACACGCCGCGCCTCCTGTTGCGGGTTCTGAACCTAACCCTGAAGAGCTCGTTCTGGTGCTTAGTCCCATATAGTTGCTCCAGCGCCTGTGCCAGCCCCCTGTAGCTGCCCTTTGTCGCATTGTCGAGCTGAGCAAGGACCTCCAGCGCCGCCCCTTTCAGGCTAGTGGCCAGCAGCACCGCGCACTCTTGGTCATCCCACTCCTGACACCAATGTTATGCCGGACGTATTACACTTTATGTAAACACTTTGCACAGCTTCTGTAGTTTAATATTCTTCCTTAGTAGTACACTTCACTCTGACTCTTCATTTACCACTAGCTTACTATGACTGGGACTGCCCTCTCTCGCCCTCTTCTCCTACATATATCCAGAACAGTACAGTCTAGAATGTTACAGTATATTTTAGATCATACAAGAACATGTAGCAAAAATATATGCGAGTTGGCAACACTTCCCGCCTGGCGTCTGGCCGCGCCCCGCGGGGCGCGGACGGCTCGCCTTGTTCCCCGCCCCCCTGCTCGTTCCTCCCGGAGCCTTCTAGAGGCCCATGGACGCCGGGGGAAGCTTCCAGCACAACAATACTTTGACATCTTCTACACTCCATGATAACATAACATTTCATCTAATTCATAACAGAAGAAAGTTATATAAAGAAAATAGGGAAATTTTTTACCCGTATATTGGGGAAGAAGTTTGCCCACACTGGGTTATACATTTCCATGCAAACTTATTGCCCCAAATTGTAAAAAATTATGCCCCATACTCTGGGGAAGATATTTTCCCATCAGGGTGAAAACTTTTCCACTCCTTAAATGCATTCTAGAAAATATCTAGGCCTGTTGTGACATACATAAGAATAAAGGTGACCTTTTAAAACTAATTAAACTAATACAAACAAAAAAGTTTCCTTCATTCTTGTATTTTTTTTTCAAGTCAATGAAAAGTACACGAATATCAGCAGAAAGCATCAATCAGCATTAAACAGGATTCATCAGCATGCATTATTCAGCAGTAAGCATCATTCAGCAGTAAGCATCATTCAGCAGTAAACATCATTCAGCAGTAAGCATCATTCAGCAGTAAACATCATTCAGCAATAAACATCATTCAGCAGTAAGCATCATTCAGCAGTAAGCATCATTCAGCAGTAAGCATCATTCAGCAGTAAGCATCATTCAGCAGTAAACATCATTCAGCAGTAAACATCATTCAGCAGTAAGCATCATTCAGCAGTAAGCATCATTCAGCAGTAAGCATCATTCAGCAGTAAACATGATTCACCAGTAAGCATCATTCAGCAGTAAGCATGATTCAGCAGTGAGCATCATTCAGCAGTAAGCATCATTCAGCAGTAAGCATCATTCAGCAATAAACATGATTCAGCAGTAAGCATCATTCAGCAGTAAGCATGATTCAGCAGTAAGCATGATTCAGCAGTAAGCATCATTCAGCAGTAAGCATCATTCAGCAGTAAGCATGATTCAGCAGTAAGCATCATTCAGCAGTAAGCGTCATTCAGTAGTAAACATCATTCAGCAGTAAACATGATTCAGCAGTAAGCATCATTCAGCAGTAAGCATCATTCAGCAGTAAACATCATTCAGCAGTAAGCATCATTCAGCAGTAAGCATCATTCAGCAGTAAACATGATTCAGCAGTAAGCATCATTCAGCAGTAAGCATCATTCAGCAGTCATACATCAATAAACATCATTCAGCAGTAAACACTAATGCTATACAGATTCAATTTTCTTAAGTCATAGCTACACCTTCTTCATGAGTACATTTGTCTTTACATCATCAAATTTGTCGGCACCATTCTTCAACAAGTTAGGGGAACCAGGTCCCATGAAGATGTACTCAATGTCTATCATGTGTTTGTCCTCCACTGGTGGCCACTGCCATGTTATCTTTCTGGCATGGAGGAGAGGGTCTTGCGGTGTAGAAAATTAATTTCAACTTTGTTTAGTGGCAATTCTTCATTATCACTGAAAACTTTCGTTACTTTTCCTCAGTAATAACTACTGTTTGTTTTGTTCAGTATAAATCATAGCAAATTATTAATGGAATCATCATCAATTTTCACTGATGTTGCTACATCTCTGTCTTCAGTGAAATTTTACTTTTCTACCTGTCTCTCCAGTAGGCTCATCTCCATCTTCATTGTCATTCACTGGCGAGATCCTGTCCAAGCTCACATCCAGAGATGAGCCACGAGAATCTACTGAACAATAGCTCCCACCTGATATGCTTGATGAATCATTATCATCATCAGCAGCAGCAGGATTCTTTCTGACCTTGTTTCTTCTTCTCTGAGAGGTGATTTGTCGATTGTCTGAAGGGGGCCATAATGAGCCCGTCAGAAGGGGGGCGGCGACAGTCGAGCCGACCAAGTCGGTCTGTCGACGAGGACTGGTGTGTCTCTGAGCTACAGTGATGATTATAATGATGTGGACCAGTGAACCCTATACTATGGACCAGAGACTTGCCCCACCCCTGTCATATTAAGCCGTGAATTTTGGAAAATCAACCGCTTTGGTGCGAATCACCATAACTCCCTTATTTTTGGGGCTAAATAAATGTTTTTGGTATCAATCGACGGCAAAATGAAAGGGCTATATTTTTTTAATAAGCGACTGGGCTCAAAAACCAGAGCGAAGTGGGGCAGGTTCCCAGGCATTATAGGCAGGAGGCGGTGCAGGGCAGTAAGTAGGAGTGACATACAGACGGAGAAAGGGTTCTGGCGGAGTTCGAAGGGTGGTGGAGAAGGGTGCAGGTTTCTTGGGACACGCATTGGAGGAAGCATTATGAGGACCACCACAGTTGCAGCACCGCGGTGGAAAGTGGACACCTTCCTGGATTTTTTTTTTTTACACTTCTCCGAGTGGCGGCGGCCAGCACAATACCTACACCGAGGCAACGATCGACCTACACTTCCACTCCTTATGGCCCCACCGACAACAACGTTGACGCAGGTCCGGCTCGGGTGTGTAAGGGGCGACCCTCTTACCAGTCTTACGGAGCCACACGTCCTCAGGGAAGTCGCCCTGTACTGAGCCAAGAAGTTGTGGGCGCGCTGTCTGACCCACAAACTGTCTCTTCAGCGACAGAAAGCCCGGAGGTGTAGCCAAGCAGGGAACAGACACATATGTAGGTATATCAAAGACAATAACCGCCCTCGGGGCCTCCTCCGGCGGCACCATGACCTCCCTTTGAAAGCCTTCCGTGACCAGCGTATCAAATGCAGGCCCTTCGTCCAACGTAATGTAGGGAACGTTCCTACCTTCCTTGAAGAGCGGGGAGGCCCCAGGGTGTTGTTTGAGGAGAGCCATGAACCAGAGAGTTGACTGTTGTTGTGTTGTAATTAAGTGGCCACAACAAGCGACGCCCTCAACGAAGCCTGGGCGTGAACAGGATCACCCACAACCTCCGACGTCTCCATAGCGGTGTCCTGACCCTCTCCTGGATCAGGAGCGGGGTCCCCATCTTCAGCAGGACTCGGTCACACAACTGCAAGTGACGGGGCAGGAACGTCCGAGCGCAGTTTCTTCTGGGCACGGGGCACGACGACAGCTTGTATCAGACAACCATCAGAAGGGGCAGAGTCAACACTGCCAGTGCTGACTGAAGCAGGACTCCGTGAGTTCCCTCCGAGGTCCATCCCAGAAAATGAAGAGGCAGGCCCCTGAGGGTCAAGCCGACTGGAACGGGCAAGGCGGCGTTTGCGAACCTTGGGCATGGGCCTCATGGGAACCGCAAGGCAAGGAGCTAGGCCCGTGAGGCACAGCTAGTCGACCCGCAAGCGAGCAGGTGCGCTACAGCAGGTGTTGCGACAGTCATTAAAAAAAATAGTTTGGTTAATTTATATTCAGATAGTATGCATGTGAGAAGAGAAGAAAGCCATAATTCCAAAATTCTCGAGATATTTCTTATAGTTCTCCTTTTATTTTTATTTTTTATATTACTATCGAGAGGATATTTTTGTGGTTACACAAATGTTTTGTAGCAGATATAATCTTGTTTATTAGCCAATCAAACTTAAGTTATATAAATATTAAGCTGAGTAATACGAGTGTCCGTACCATCCCACCTCCCTGGCCGAACCATCACCACGGGTGGAGATAGTTCGGACGATTTAGGAACTTGTCTTTCATCACCTACATCTGAAAACTGGAAATGGCTACGGGTGTCATATTTAACAACCTAAAGAGCCAAAGGATGAAGGAACATTTTGAGATCAACAAAATTACACTACTTCATTTTTTTTTTTTTTTTTAAGTGGCCGAATCATCACCGCTCTCCCCTACATAAAACGCATAGTCTCACATATGACCCAAGCTTTTTAATAAAGATGAGAGGGGAAGAAGGAAAAGTATGTCCATAATGAAGACACTGATTGATTGATTGATTGATCGTTCGCTTAATTAATTAGTTCTTCATACATTTATTTTAAGCTTGCAACCAATAAAAGGGAGAGCGCTTGCCATCCATGGTCCCATGCCTTATAGCTGGATAGATTTAGAGACAACAGAAAACAAAATATAGAAGAGGGAAGGAAGAAAGGGGAAAAAAATGGGAAAGCGAGATTGCGAAGGAGGAAGATTAATTGAAGGAGCCGAGGACGAGGAGTAGAGAGGAAGAGATGTAGGAAGAGGAGGAAGATGGAATAAGAGGGGATGAGTGTGAAAGCAAGAGAGGAGACGAGGAAAGTTGGGGAGGCAAAAAACAAATGCATGAGATAAGGAGGATGATTGACGGACGAGAACGAGTATATAGTAGATAGAAATCGAGGTGTAGGGGGAAGAGAAAGACGGAGTCAAGAAGAGTTGTGGAAGAGGATGAGGGTGAAGTGAGACAAGGAAAGTTGCATGGAAATAGAAACAAATATGTGAGACAGCTAAGGGAGAACACTGAAGGAGGAAGAGGACGAGGAGTAGAGATCGAGGAAGTGTAGAAAGAGGAGGAAGACGAAGTGAAGGGCTAAGGGAGGGGAATAGTGAAAGTGAGAGGATCGTTAACCCCTATACGATCAATGTTACCTCTTACCTGGCCATCTCCTGTGTCCCAAGGCTTAATTAGTTCATTTTCTAATAACGTACACCCGTCTATGTAGGGGCTATGATATGTCTCGTGTGCCAATCCTCTTTCTCAACGAACAAGGTTAACCAATGTTTCTTCACTATGGCCTGTGTGTTAAAGTGTGGCCTAACTATTACCGCGTTTAACGTAAAGTCATTAAATTTTCTTCTGTGCTCCATTCCCTCTTCTTATGTGTTGTAGTTAATCCTTCCCATCCCTTCTGATTGTCACTTCAATATTCCATGATTTACCAGGGTTCAGTGTTTCTTGCCTAATGCGTTTATGTAGCCTATAGCACGAGCCTTCCCTCTCCTTCCTTCGCTTCCCCTCACACCTCTCATGCTTCGTGGCCAATCATTCTCATCACTTCCGATTGCCACTCTTAAAGTTCACCTCTCGATCGTACTCTTCGCCTTAGACTTTTTTCAGCCCTCTAATTCTCTCTCTTCCTCGGATTTCCTGTTCCCACTCGAGCAAATATTAGGCGCAGGTGTTCATGTTAGCTTGTCTGTGTGTGTGTGTGTGTGTGTGTGTGTGTGTGTGTGTAATTATTATCAGCTGCGAGGTGATGTAAAAGAGGATGTTTAGTAAAGGAGGAGGAAGAGGAAGACGATATGGAGGTAGAAGAGGAAGAAACAGATAACGAGTTTGACTGTGGGAGGCTATAGCCTATATATGCTGGCATGCACTTATCGACTTTTCAGGCACGTGGTGATAAGAGACGTGTGAACAACGCAGGTGAGCACATTATCGTTAGATCTCCCTTAGGTAACCTTCAATTAAACCGACTCTCCTCCCACCTCAGTCTTCAGCGAAATAAATAAACCAATCTTTTGCTACTACTGAATCGCCTTTTATCACGAATGTTCCGCTCACAAGCTACAATAAAATATGTTTCCGTTTTCAGAATTATTATACCCACTTGCATAAAAACGATGACACGTACTACATATAATAAGTAATGCCTTGCCTTAGTGGCTATCTTAAGAAAAAAAGGTTCCTCGACACTGGTTTCGCGAGCACACAATTTAAGAATTATTGATTGATAGTTTATTGTTGCAAACATATTAACAACAAAGGAGAAGGGAGGAGCATGCCATCCCAACCCCCAGGCAGTACAGAGTGTGATTATACAACTAAGGATACATGTGTAAGTAGCACCAGGAAATAAGTATGTTAATTTAGTAATCAATGACAAAAAAAAAAAAAAAAAAAAAAACGGTCAAATATATATATATATATATATATATATATATATATATATATATATATATATATATATATATATATATATATATATATATATATATATATATATTTGCCCCTAGATTGTAGTTCAAATGTCCAGTCCCTTATGTCGATCTGCTCCCTTGACTAAATCAAGGCCTTTATTTTTTTAGCACTTGTCCCCTACTGTGTCTTTTTAGTTTCCTGGTGCTACTTACACATGTATCCTATAGTGGTATAATCACACTCTGTACTGCCTGGGTGTTGTGATGGCATGCTCCCTCTTCCTTTTGTTGTTTACTTGCAACAATAAACTATCAATCAATCAATCAATCAATCAATATATATATATATATATATATATATATATATATATATATATATATATATATATATATATATATATATATATATATATATATATAATAATGATAATAACAATAGACTATATGCATGTATTTATTATTCAGTGGAGTAAAATAATATTCTAAAAACAACAGCCCCGTTGTTGGGCCTCCACTTGAAGGCCGGAGTGGGCATCTCTATCTACCCGCCGTCTGGGTGGTAGCGCACAAGTTGCGCGGCATGCACCGCCTTCCTCCCTTGGGGTATATCCCCAATGAAATACAGTCTCTCTATATATAGACAAAAAAAAAAAAAAAAAAAACCGGCAGCATTGATATATAATAATACGATCAACATCAACAACACAACCCTAACGGAAGAAATAAACTATAATCAATGAATAACTGAAACATAACTGTTCTTAATGCAGTTCCTTTGTAATGTGACGACTTATAATTATTTGCTCTCGTCAAGGCCGCACGCTGGCTGCGTTGTGGTAAGGTTAGGGGTGACGCAATCCACCACGTGGCACTGCCAGGGCGTTGTCGGGTAGTGCAGGCGTGCTTGACTTTCCGAACCCTCTTTGGATGATAGAGAGGGATTTGGAATGTTGCAAGCTGTTCCACGGATGTCCACAGTGTTGTAATAGGTGTCGTGGGATATTACTTGCTGACTGTTATGCACTTTTTTTTTTTATTATAGCAGGCACTTCGGTAAACCTCTATGTATGCATGGTCGGACAGACCTTTCACAATCGATCGATTTCATTGCAGGATAATACTGAATGAACATATAAATCCCAAGAACGCAGCAACAAATAGAGCTTGGCAGGTACCAGTAATCGCTAACAGTAGGTTTATAACCTATACTGGAGACAGCTGTGCCGGCCACACCGGTGTGGCACCATGGTGCAAATGTCTCGGAACTCAGAAGGTCCGGTACCGAGCCAGTTATAGTCGTTACTATTGTTATTATTTTAATCAATGGTCCACGAAAGTATGAATAATGACTTCATTCGAAGGCAACTTATAAAAAGTAAGCTAGGTCCTCCTATCACTGGCTACAGGCCTCTGTCGATATCGACACCATGATATAATATGGTCATTGTAAGAGCATCTTGAGCAACCGACACCGCGCAGTGCCGGGGGTTGGCAGCTGTCGGCATTTAAGCCGTGAGAATATTTATTATCCCCTAATATGTCTCCTAAAGCAGTGACATCTCAAGTAATGGACGGCTTACTCTTGATTTTGCGGCGTCCTTTTCATTAAGCCGCGAATTTTGGAAAATCAACCGTTTTTGGTGCGAATCGCCATAACTCCCTTAATTATTTCTGGGGCTACAGTAAAGTTTTTGGTATCAATCGACGGCAAAATAAAAGGGCTATATTTTTTAATTAGCGACCGGGCTCGAAAACCGACTCGAAAGGGTAAAAAATCGAATAAATTTGCAAGAAACGACACGAAAAACAAAACAAAACAAAAAAAAAAAAAACTATTTTTGAGTTCCCAACCTTGAAACTCATTTTTTTGAGAATTTAAAAAAACTTGTTTAACAAATGATTTAGCCCTGCCAATGTGCTTTCCAATATATGGTGCATAACATTTCCATACTCCCAGCAGTTTCGTCGCTAGAGCTCGAAACGTAAACCCTGTCGAGAGCGATTTTGACAAACTCCAAACACTTTGCCGTTTTTGTCTAGTGTGGCCTTGCTATTGCCTCTAGAAGGCTGTAATTTGGTCTATAGCCCCTCTTGGCAATATAGTATAACCAACTCGAAGGATTTTTTGATAGCTCGATTCCATGTTCGTCGTCGAGCCGTCACAATATAGCCTGTTTTTCGGCCCTTTTGCCGCGATTTGGACACGTACTAGTTTTTTGCTTATAACTTTTATTTATTTATTTAATGCTTTCCATTTTTTTTCTGATTATAAATCGGTATTTAAAGAACATTCATTTACCACCAAGCATGCCTTCCTAGCTTCAGTAGTTTTTGCTCGAGCTCGACCAGAATTCGCGACGAACATTCGCCGAATCTGACTCATTTCACGCGCCGCGACGAATACTGCCTGGGGGTTGGGATGGCATGCTCCTCCCTTCTCCTTTGTTGTTTTACTTGCAACAATAAACTATCAATCAAACCTTCCTGTCGCCACAAAAATTAATATATCTGCATAAAAATTCATCTATGAACACTTCAATATGTCGACTAACTTGTATTATACCATTTTAAGATATCTAAATAATAAAGTTACTTTTTTATAATCATTTCACTATATAAATCAACCTATATTAAGCGCCTTATTATACATTTCTTAATTTCTTTTTAGTATTCAACCATATTTCTTCCCATTTATCAATAATACATTTAATTTTCTTTCTTTTGATACAATATATATATATATATATATATATATATATATATATATATATATATATATATATATATATATATATATATATATATATATATATAAGATATCTAGAGAAAGTTATATATATATATAATATATATATATATATATATATATATATATATATATATATATATATATATATATATATATATATATATATATATATATATATATATATATATATATATAAGGTTAATTTATATAGTGAAATGATTTTAATACAAGTTAGTCAACATATTGAAGTGTTCATTTATGAATTTCTATGCAGATATATTATTTTTTGTGGCGTCAGGAAGGTTTTTCGTCGCGGCGAGTGAAATGAGTCAGATTCGGCGAATGTTCGTCGCGACTTCTGGTCGAGCTCGAGCAAAAACTACTGAAGCTAAGAAGGCGTGCTTGGTGGCAAATGAAAGCTCTTTTAATACAGTTTAATAATCAGAAAAAAATTGGAAAGCATTAAATAAATAAAAAAGTTATAAGCAAAAAACAAGGACGTGTCCAAATCGCAGCAAAAGGGCCGAAAAACAGGCTATTTTGTGATGGCTCGACGTCAAACTTGGAATCGAGCTATCAAAAATTCCTTTGAGTTGTTTCAACTACATTGCCAAGAGGGGCTACATGCCAAATTACAGCCTTGTAGAGACAATAGCAAGGCCACATTAGACAAAAACGGCAAAGTGTCTGGAGTTCGTCAAAATCACTCTCGACAGGGTTTACATTTTGAGCTCTAGCGGTGAAACTACTGGGAGTAGGGAAATGTTATGCACCATATTGGAAAACACATTGGCAGGGCTAAATCATTTGTTAAATAAGTTTTTTGAAATTCTCAAAAAATGAGTGGGTTTCAAGGTTGGGAACTCAAAATTTTGTTTTTTTCAGTCGTTTTTTGCAAATTTATTCAATTTTTTATCCTTTCGTGTTGGTTTTCGAGCCCTTTCGCTAATTAAAAAAAAAAATATAGCCCTTTCATTTTGTCGTCAATTGGTACCAAAAACTTTACTGTAGCCCCAGAAATAAGGGAGTTATGGCGATTCGCACCAAAGCAGTTGATTTTCCAAAATTCGCGGCTTAATTAATGACAAGACTGGGGCAAGTGTCCGTTCCATAATATAGGGTTCACTGACTAAAGCACTATTCACACTGTGCCAACTCTGGGCCACAACTCTAGGGTACATGAGGTCTTGGGTGTTGATGTGAAAGGATCGGGCATGTCTTTCAATTGAAAGAGGTCTTGAGACTGTTGCCAAATGCTGCGCCGACGTCGTGACGGGAGTCTGGAGTCATGAGGGTTAGCACGACATGCTGGCAACTAGTTGGCCGAATGTCCCAGACAGTCAGCAAGACACCAAGACCCCAATAAAACCTCCCCCTCTTTCTTGGAGCATGGGAACCAACTTGTCAAATGGAAAAGTCGCTGGGTTGTCATGGCCCAGAGTTGGCAGTGTGAATGGGGCTTAAAGCCTCCTGGAAATCAAATAACCCACTACCACACTCTCTGGTGTACAAGTTCTTGAGGTGTTAAGCATATCTTTTTAAAAGATATTTTTATTATTTGATTGGTATCTTTTTCGCTTCCTTTTTTCTTTGCTCTATGTTAGCACATTTCCAATCGTGGGACTTTACCTACTTTCAGTGAGCTCACAGCCACTTTATGTCATATCTGCAGGAGGAATAAAAGAGGAAACAAGGGGAAGAGAAATATTTGATAAGGAGAATCACAGATCCAGACTCCATTTGAATACTGTAATTCGGTGAAGAACTGGCCGGGTAGCAGAGTGAGAATAGTTGTTGGCTCGCAACTGAGAGGCTGTGAGTTTAATCATGGAGGCATCTCCGTAACCCTTGCATTGGCTATATGGCCTTAACTACCCAAGTCAGGGGGATTCTTTAATCACTATTTTTCAATAATTTGAGACAATGACAATGTTGTGTCATGCTCAGTGCTGGATCTAGGGAGCTATAGTGTGTAACATGAATATGTTGGTTTGTTTCAATAAGCAATCTCTGTGGCTTCAGTATTTTCTTACACTAATCGTCTCTGTTTTCCTTGCCAAGGCACATTTTCCTCCCCATCATGCATTTGTATGAAATGGTTTCTCTTAGCGATAATATAGATGACTGAATGGTTTACAACAGGACAGCATGAGCCTGACTCATTCTTGTAAGCTACAATTTTGAAGTAACATTAACTAAGTTGAAGGGAATTAAGTGAGAGCTTGATGCACTGCATTTATTGTTGTAAAAAAAAGTTCAATTAGTTACTTTTATCTTATATATATATATATATATATATATATATATATATATATATATATATATATATATATATATATATATATATATATATATATATATATATATATATATATATATATATATATTTACGGACACACACACATACACACACACACACACACACACACACACACACTGCTACAATCCTAATAAAAAAATACAAGCTGTTTTGGTCGTATCAAAGGTGCTGTAATTAAGAAACTATCATAACTATACACCAGCAATTGATCAAATAATTCGATTCAGTCTGGGCACACTAAATACCTTTTGGTTTTTGAATACTGTAATTATAATATGATGAAAATAATACTTCCCACAAGTCCCTGCTATAGGAAATGGAGAGGGATCACTCACCTGTCCACTGCTAACTATTATAGTCTCAAGGATATGTAACACTGCAACCACTCATTCAAATTGGCCCCCAGTTCCACACACATGACGGTTTTCTTGGCTTAAATACTGCAATACTCATGCTTAATTCAAACATTGGCCCCTTATTGCTGAAATAAATTTTACCACACACTGTTACTTTGGTAAACATAAAGATAAACCTAGAAATTTACGAAGGCATTGAGCAAATAATTACCACTTTATGAAACAAGACTAAGTAAGAATGACAACCATGCCACACAAGAGCAATAAGATGCATCCCTACAAACTTAATAACCTGAACGGAACACAGGTCACCATGGAATTTAAGTCAGGCTTATCATAAATATAGTACAATTGAAAAACTGGAAAAAATTTACTTAGAAATATTTTTCCTATTCAATGCAATCCTTAACTTTATCTTGCTCAGTACAGGTTAGTCCACATTTTATCATGAATACAGTTTCATCTCATGACAGTCGTCCTGTGGCTTAAGCTGGTGTTCTTATTCCAACTTCTGTATCACTAACATAGATGCATGCCAAGTTCTGCTTACTATACAATTACACATGGGAATGGCATGTAAAGTCATACACCTGAACTTAGCAATCTAGACTGCAATGTTCTCCTTGATCAAATATAGGAATTATTCAATGATCCACGGATACTTATACGAATTACTTAGGAGGTTTAACTCATCAGCATAATGTTTAGTATAGTCTTTGTGCAATTTTAGTAAACCCTTGCTTTAAAAGATTGGAGAGAAAATACTGCATCACTATGAAGCCCCAGTACAGAATACAGACTTTAACAATAATAATAATTATAATAACGATAATTGTAACAATGAAGAAAAAATAAGAATAATGGGAGTAACAAAATTCATGACTGATTGCAGATATAATATAAAAGAATGAAAACTAATGTACTGAACAGCTTACTATAATACTTTAAAACTGATTCCAGTTGCCACACATACATTTGGTTAAGGCTTGTGTTGCACAAAGCTACAGATGTGCAAACCCCACTGTGAAGAGCACATCCTCTGTGTCAAATAGTATCAACACTTATGTCAGAAGAATATATATATATATATATATATATATATATATATATATATATATATATATATATATATATATATATATATATATATATATATATATATATATATATATATATATATATATATATATATATTATGACCGTTAGTTTTCAAACCAAAGTATGATTATTATCACTGATAATTAGTGGAATTATAGGTTTATCACATTTAAGGCAATATTCATAATGCAATGATTGACAATTACAAAAATATTTTCTCTGCAACATAATTATCAAATTTTCAAGTTAAGGTTTGTGTGTTTTTTTTTTTCCTTTGTGAAGCAAAACACTTCCAAATAAATGTTAAGACTGTGAAACATTATAACTCTCTTTTGAATTGCCTGATAATGCAACTCTCATTGGTAAGACAAGGGTTTACTGAATTTCCAATAACTGATAAGGACAAATTAGCTTAAATAAGTGTAGCTCTCCTAGTGGATGTAAGACATTTAAAATATATATTTTAAAAATTCCTTAAACATTCTGTTTGCAATCTTACAAACTAATACGTACATGGTCCTGTCAATGTTGCCTGCATAGGCTAAAGCAAATTAAGGTTTCTCCAGATTTATGAAAATAGTTATCAAGCTTATAAAATAAAAAAATATATATAAATAAAAAATAAATATAATGGAAATCTGTAACACCATCAGACGGAAAAAAAAGGCACGCTATAAGGCACTTCTAGAGGAAACGTAAATGCTGCGATCAGGATACACATAAGTCTTGCCTTTCCAAGTAACAATCAAAATGCAATTATAAAATTACTTGACATACTAGTATGATTACATAATTATATGTATATATATAAGGTAAAACTGAAGTTAAATTGCGCCACACTTCTCTACCTCGACGGACACCCTATGAACATTGACTGCTGCTGCCTTCCTGGCCACATCCAAACCATCGACAACCTTTCCAAATACAAGGCTATAGGAAAACTTCTTAAAATCTCTGTCACCACACCATATCATGAACTGCGATCCAACCATTCCCCTTCCTTTATCACTAGTGCCTATACCTTTAAATCTAACCATGCCAACCTCATCCTTCAGAGGGCAGAGGTCGGCTTCAAAGGTGCGTTTTTCAAATGCTGAATATCCTCCAGTTCCGTCATCATTTTCGACGTCCCCTCCAGCAAGGAAGCCTTCTCCACTCTTAAAGAAATGTGTGCCCTTATAGCCATAACCACTCCGACCTGTGCATAATGCAATGAAATTCTCACACATTTTGGGAGCCTTATCAGGACGCAGCTCAAAAATTATGCGACCAACCGGTTCTCCATCAAACGTGAGCTCCATCCAACAATGTGGAAATTTGGTCGGCCTTAGGGAATTTGGGCAAAGTTTCTCTAGGTGCATTTTAGGGAGACCATCAGGAGGGCTCTGGGATGGCTTTGCTGGCTTTTTTGCAGCATCAAGATACGACACAGGAATGGGCTCTCTTCTGTCTCCAAGGTTGTCTAGATCTTCTTTTCCATTTTCTGATGCCTCAGCAGCAATAAGGGAAAGGTTGGACAATCCTAAAGACAGTGCTGCTGACTGAACAGAGTTTGGTCCAGCAACATTTGCTCCTGCAGACATTGCCCCCATGCCATCATTTCTACCCAAAAGAGATCCAGTTTCTATTGCCTCTGTCATTTGCAAAATATGTTCATTTATGTTACTCATATCTTGACCTTTGAGCTCATTCATTTTCTCAACTTCATGACCTTTCATATCACTCATATTAGGTGAAGGAAGACCTAGACTGTTCCCAATGCTATCACTAACAGCATTAGTTGAAATATGCGTAGGGGCCATGTGTGAATGTAGTGGACTTGGTGCTGAGAGAGGTGGTTGCTGATTGGGACTAAGCGGACTCACACCTTTCAACTGCAGCATTCTAGTGGACAGTAAGTCTGATAGCATATACAAGAGAAGGACATTGGCATTGTTACCAAATAAAGCATGTTGCTCAAGAGATGAATTCATGGAAAAAGCCTCTTCATTGCTAAAACCTATGGAAGATAACTCCGATTCCAGTGCAGATTGTTTCAACTTGACAACGATAGCTTCTGTTGCATTGTTGATAGCTGTTATTGCAGCGCATTGATTGAACTGTGAACTTATTATAGTTATGTAATTTTGAACCTGAAATCAAAAAAATCTTTATTAGAAAGTGAAAAAATATTGTCATGAATTATATACAAAACTAATGGTTTAAATTCATAATCATAGCAGAATCATAATCTTATCACCCTAATTATCAACACTAAGTATATGATAGACAAAACCTGAAAATATTCATCTCCTGCACGAATTAAGTTTTGTGAAGTTGTCAATACTGAGAATATGAATAGAAATAATCCTGAAAAAAGTTGACAGTGATGCTGGTGGATAAAATAATGGAAGACAGCAGAAACATAGATAGATAGATAGATAGATAAATAAATATATATGGGTTCCTAAGTGTCTGGTGTCTGGTAAGAGTTCAGATGGTAGAAATGACAACGAAAGACTACCTGAGTGTCCATGAAGTTCAAAGGACAGAAAAAAAGGACAGCATTACACAAATAAAATATATAATACTAAGCACAGTCACAAATTTTCATGACATCAAGAGAATAGCAATACTGTACATACCTGATTAAAAGAGTCTACCAACTGAGCAATGGAGGATCCCTCAGCCAGAGCCTCACTTGCCATGGTGAGATCTGCTAGGTGCTCCTGCAAGACTGCTTCTTCCAGCTGCTCCCCTTCAACCTGATTGGAAATGATTAAAATGGTTATGAATATCTGTGGGGGTACAGCAAAATGTATGATCTTAAATGATAAATGCCAAAAGAGGATTTAAGCACACAACTGTGGGGAGGCGGTGGCTGAACAGATAGCGAGACGGCCCCGCGTTCAGGAGGACACGAGTTCAATCCCCGACCGGTGCCACCAAGCTGGGATTTTTCAGCCACTGCCGAGTGGCTTAAAACTACCCACATGCTGTCCAGAAGACCACCTATCAACCCGGACTCTAGATTCTAGGATTAAAGATGAGCGCCGGGAGGGCAGCATGAGCCAATGCAAGATGGTGCCACTATAAACACTCGCCTGCGCCAGAACGGGCTGGGCAGACCATCAGGCCCCACCAGGAAGAAGCCTTGGACCGACCATCAGGATCCACCGGGAAAAAGCCTACCGGCGCAATAGGCCAAGACGAAAAAAATAAAAAAAAAAAAAAAAAAAATCCACTTTAATACTTTAATTTCCAGACTATCTTCAAGTAACTGTCAAATAATACCAAAAGAAGTTTCTCTCTTTCCCCTTCTTTAACCCCTTGACTGAGGATTTCCTACAAGAAGACATCACCAAGCTACAAAAATGGAACAAAAAGTGGCTGCTACAGTTCAATGAAGAAATATATAGTCATGCACCTTGGGAAGGGATATCCAGCATACCAACACCACATGGGAAATGCTCCACTATCAACCACAAAAGTAGAGAAAGACCTGGGAGTATATGTCACCAGGCTACCCATGAAGGCCAAATCCGTATCAATCGCAGGGGACGGGTTAAAAAAAAAGGGTATTAAAGCTGTTTACACAACCCTGCTGGACATGAGGTGGGTGTGCCCCCTAAAAAGGATAAACTTGCATATTCTTATTTTATATGAGCATGGGACATCTGGAAAAAGGGTTGTCTTCAGGTGTTTAGCACAATAAACTCACCTTTCGCCTTAATTCTTCCAGAAATTTTTCTACGCTCAGGACGGTGCGTTCAAGTCGCTCCTTCATGGTGGCCCTTAACGTCATTGTTTGTCGTAGCTTTTTCAGCGTCACTTCGAGGGACGTCTGGAGGTTTCTACGAAAAATATCTCGGGCTTGATCTTCTGGTATAAGTTGATGGCCACTAGTGCTGCAGGATTCGGTAGCAGGAATCTTTGGACAGTTGCAGCACACCATTGGGGCTTGACTAGCGCTTGGCCTGGAAGGTAAATGGAGAACATAAATTATTACACATGCCAACAACAAATTTATCGTCTGTTTTTTTAGCTCATTTAGGACAATTTTGATGTGCTGAATCCAAAAATCACATTGGTTTTGCTCATTCAGGTCAACTTTTGTATCTATCGCCTAATGATGTTTTTTTACGTTTTTATTTTACACGTACGGGTATTTTCTATTTATATGAGGCAAAATTCTTTCTTATTTCTTTAAACAAACAAATTCTGAAGAGTTTACATGTGGCAATTTTTGAGTAACTGGTATTTTTTGTATTTTGCTGGGACAACAGTCCGGGTTCACCAAGGTCTTATGCTTTCTGTGCATGTGGGATAGTAGGGACAAAGCTCAGCATTACACGAAGAAGGACTAGCCTGTACGGGAGGAACTGGTGCCTTGCAGAGCAAGGAACGTCATAAACAACCCTCTGGTGGACAGAGACAGGACACTCTTCCCACCGCTACACATCAAGCTCGGTTTGCTCAAACAATTCACCAAAGCTCTGGACAAGGATGGTGGCTGCTTCACTTACTTGTGCCACGCTTTTCCAGGACTGACCATGGAGAAGTTGAAAGCTGGCATCTTTGACGGTCCTCAACTCCGTTAGTTCATCAGAGACCCAGAGTTTGAAAACTCAATGAACGAAGTGGAACTGGAAGTGTGGAAGGCTTTTGTTCTTGTCATGAAGAACTTTATTGGCAACAAGAAGGCCAGGAACTACTCAGAACTTGTCACCATCCGAGGTTTCTGAAAGCAGTCAGCTTTCAGAAACCTCGGATGCAACATGAGCATCAAAATACATTACTTATTCTCATATATGAATCGGTTTCCTGAGAATTTGGGATCAATGAGTGACGAGCAGGGAGAGAGATTCCATCAGGACATGAAAGAGATGGAGACCAGGTATCAGGGATGCTGTCATAATGGCTGATTACTGTTGGACTCTGAAGAGAGACATCCCTACCGCTGAGCATTCAAGGAATTCAAAGAAACGAAAGTTCATGCCCTGGATTTTGAACAATGATGACCTAATATCCAATTTAGATGTACTTACCTTTATCAATGTCTACTATTCAATGTACACATCAATTTTTGTAACATTTAATAAATGAATTGTGCAGAAAACAATTTTTTTTATCTTAAAAGCCTATTTCAGATGAGAAATATTAACAAAAATCAACCGAAAATGTCACAAAAATGTAATCGATTTAGTTGTAAGATCGGATTTTTTTAAAATCGACTTAGCATAAAATCCTGACCTGATCGAAACGGGTGTCATTTTCAGATTCAGCAGTGCAAATTTGTCCTAAATCAGTTGAAAACACTTAAAACTTACATTTTATTTTTTTTGTAACCCAGTGTTATTGTTTTGTCACATCAAAAATATATCTGCCCCAAAGGACTGTTGGACACAAAAAGTTTCTGGATAAGCGAGGTGTTGACTTCAATGGCTGACAAAGGTTTCATTACTCCCATGATGCTAGATCCTGCCACGCTCCGCCCTTCCCGAACCACTGGCTTTAACTAAGCCTGTGTATGATAAAATTGATTCAAATGACATCTCCTTGAATTAGGTCTGAGAATGAAGGAATGATTGGCCAACGGTTGCCCCTTGTGTTCCTTTCCTCACTTCAGGAGTGCCAAAATATCACTAGATCCATAAAACAAAAGTCTCCCTGCCTGCAGCCTTGTAACTCACTCCCCTTGATCCATCAGGTCCATAAGATTACCTGTGCAGGGCGACAAAGCTCAGGAAAGTGGTACATGGGTGAGGAAATGTGTGTACCAACTTGGGTCTACTGCCATCCCTGATACAGGTGACTAATTTGACCCCTTGACTGCAGATTTCCTACAAGAAGACATCACCAAGCTACAGGAATGGAACAAAAAGTGGCTGCTACAATTCAATGGAGAAAATGTAAAGTCATGCACCTTGGGAGGAGATATCCAGCATACCAATACCACATGGAAAACACTCCACTATCAACCACAGAGGCAGAGAAAGACCTGGGAGTATATGTTACCAGGCTACCAGTGAAAGCCAGATCCATGCCAATCGCAGAGGACGGGTTAATTTGTAAATGTAACATGTCCCTAAGACCTGGTGTCAATCTTGAGCAAACAGAATAGATTAGTTATATCAAAATGGCTATTAAATGTTTCCTTTACATACCTTTGTGCACCATTCTGCAGTACAAAGCCTGAAGACATTCCAGACATGGACGGCGAGACACTGGTGTTTACAATTAGCTTGAATGGCACGCTATAATTTGTCATTAACCCTGGGAAAAGAGAGCCATTAAGAACACGATTCCAATGATGCAGATAAGGGTAAAATGAGTGTAATGTGTAAATTAACCCCTTGACTGTGGATTTCCTACAAGAAGGCATCACCAAGGTACAGGAATGGAACAGAAAGTGGCTGCTACAATTCAATGAAGGAAAATCTAAAGTCATGCATCTAGGGAGGGAATATCCAGCATACCAATACCACATGGGAAACACTCCACTATCCACCACAGAGGCAGAGAAAGACTTGGGAGTTTATGTTACCAGGCTAACAGTGAAAGCCAAATCCGTGCTAATCGTAACGGATGGGTTAATGATCAAAAGAGTCTCAATAGAACTTATAGTGTGGATTAGTGAGTGAATATTTCTCCTCACAATAAAGGATATTGCTTCAAAGATAATATCCCATGTAGAGCAGCACTAATGAGTAAAATAGTAGAATTTGATGGGTTAGAGAGGTCACCTTTTTAGACAGAGTATCCCCAGCAAAAAGAAGAGATAGTTGTAGAAGGCAGAGGTGAGGAATACTCCAAACAATAATTCTCAAGGACTCACCAGATATGCCAGCCTCTGTGAGGGCTGTTGTGTAGGGGCATCCAGATGGGCACTTCACTTCAGCTTCCTGAGCTACACATATTAAGCAGTTGTAACAAAAAGTATGGCCACAGCCCAGCACTTTAGGCTTGTGCTGCCACTCATCAAATATTGAACCACATAAGCTGCAGCATGCTTGAATGCCCTGCAAGGGAAGTGGATCCATAAATCAAAGTTACTTAAAACAAATAAAAATCAAATTTCATTAAGTAATTTCCATATCATGTGAGAAAAAAAAAAAAAAAAAAAAAAAAAGGATAAGATGCTAAAATGTTTAAAAAATTGGACAAGAATTTGACAATGGGTTAGTCATAGGTCCCTTCTTCTATGCGGGGCCTCACACTAAGTAGTCCTTCTTTTAGAATGTACAGCATCATACTAAAAGCCATACTCATATACATAAATAATAAAACATTACTGCAATGTCCATATATGTCAAACAAATAAATGATAAAACAACAGCAATGATGATAGTGACCAAGGCAAACTGTCTCTCACCTCTTGCCGCTCTGGAGTGTGGTCAGGTATTGGATTTGAATTAGCATCAACCACCTGCATTTTCAACATGGGAGACTCCCTTTCCTGGAGGCCATCCATTGCTTTCATGGGAGCTAAGTCAGGCCTGGGCGAGGTGCGAGCCATGGGGGGCGGAGTGTGGACCATGGCAGAAGGCTGGCTGGTGCTCACTGATGTTGAAAATGCAGGATGATAGTAGTAGTTAGGTGGAGGTTGGGTGTTGGCAGGTCTAGTGGAAGGTTCTCCACCTTGCTTATAAGTGGTAACGAAGGATTCTGGGGGAGGACGTCGCTCTCTCCCTTCATTTGGCTTAGGTTTGGTCTGGAAAGTAGAACAACAGTAGAGCATACCTGAAATCTTAACCCCTTGACTGCAGATTTCCTACAAGAAGACATCACCAAGCTACAGGAATGGAACAAAAAGTGGCTGCTACATTTCAATGAAGAAAAATGTAAAGTCATGCACCTTAGGAAGGGATATCCAGCATACCAATACCACATGGGAAACACTCCACTATCCACCAGAGGCAGCGAAAGACCTGGGACTATATGTCACCAGGCTACCAGTGAAAGCCAAATCCATGCCAATCGCAGCGGACGGGTTGATTAAACTTCTCGTCTCTGGACTTTTTCTCATCTTATAGAATATATTAAATTCATGACTTGCTTGTTTTTTTTTTTACAAGAAACTTCAAATTAATCTGACATCCCTCTCTCTCTGACTAAGACCTCTTGAAATAAGCTGTATCTACTAAGCTCCAAAAATTGGTTAATATGAAAACTACCTAATCATCCTGATGTACCAATTTGAATCTAAAGTTTATGGAAAAAAGTGACCAGTTACTTGTATGTATGTTCAGCAACGATAAAAATGACCAAGTGTAGAAGTGTGATAACTGAGAAACAGTTCCTAGAGCATGAACAACCTGACATAAGCTACACAAAGTACCTCCTAGTTGTTGAACCCGAGACTCAAAATTAAGTGAAGAATTGTTTCCCATTTTACTGCTACTTTCCTGCATTTTTCACATCACACACCAAGAAGCGAATGAACACAGAACATGAAAGTAAAATATGCCTTACCGTACTGTAGTCATTAGTTATATCATCTAGTGTATTGATTCCTTTCCCTATGATACTTTGCTTAAACAAAGGCGTTGCTTTTTTCGAACTGATTGAAGCCTCAACCGCCATGGCTGCAAGAGAATAATAATGCTTCATTAGTAAAGATTATTTTGTGGAGTAGGACAGCAAGACACTGTTTCTATGTACATTTTTTGTAAACTAAAATGAATCAATCCAGCAGCTAAAAACAGGGTTCATAATATAATAAAGAGTGATTGCAAGAGAAGGCTTCTTTGCTCATAGTTACTCTCTGAATGAGCTCATATAAAAAGCAAGAAGTGAAAGACACCATCAGTTTATTTAGAAGAGAGAGAAAACACCAACAGTAAATTATGCATATCCATTTTCAGCAAAGAAATTCATGAAGCTTGAATGAAGTTTAATCAAATAGATTAGGATCTCACCAATAATGTCTAATTAATGCTTCAAAACACTATTTGCATGACAAAAATATATATATGAATGACTGATTGCTGCTGCCACCCCAGGACTCTCACCCATTTTCCATCTTAGAAACCCTCCTCTTTTTTCATTCATTCATCTTTGACGCCTGCTCCTAGAGCTCCCACCAGGGGATGGCCACGGCAGAAGTTTCCATCTCTCTCTATCCAGATACTCCCTCCTTGCCTGCTCAAAGTTTCTCAAGGATCTTTCTCCTCTCTCCCTGACATACTCTTGCACCCTATCTCTCCATTTCACTGGAGGTCGTCCTTTAACATTCCCTCCCCCTATCTCACTCGTATACACCCTTCTGGTCATCTCACTCTCCTCCACTCGCTCCATGTGGCCAAACCACTTTAAAGTCTGTCGCTTCACTTCTTCCACCACTCCACACTTCTTCCCTTCACCCACGTGACACATTCCAAAACGCTCGTACACACTTTCATTACTTATTCCATCCATTCTACTCATATCACAAGCACTCCTCAAATAACTCATTTCCACTGCCTGCACTCTAGACCTCTGACTTTCATTCCAAGCCACATTTCACTTGCATATGTGAGGGTTGGTACTATGATTGTATTTCTCAAATCCCTCTTTACCTCCATGCTCACACTTCTGCCATTCATGATTCGTCCCAAAGACCCTGCCACCTTTCTTCCTTGCAATGCCCTTTCTCTTATCTCTCCCTCCATACCACCATGTTTACAAATAACTGATCCAAGGTACTTAAACTCATTAACCTCCTCCATTTCTTCACCATTCAAAATTATTTTGCATTCTTTTTCACATTCAATTCCCACTCTATATGGGCATACAAAATCCACAACATCACTTCTACTCTGCTCACAAACCATCACTTTACTTTTGTTGACATTTACTTTCAACTTTCTCCTTTTACATACACTATCAAAAACACTGACCAAATTTTGCAAGTCACTTTCATTTTCTGCAATGAGCACTGTGTCACCAGCAAATAAGATTGAATTCAGCACCCATTTCCTTCCCTCAGCATACATTTTTACTCCAACTTCCCCAGCTTTGCCCTTCATTTCTCTCATAACACCATCCATATAAATACTGAACAACCATGGTGACATGACACACCCCTGCCTCAA
This sequence comes from Eriocheir sinensis, assembly GCF_024679095.1. Taxonomy (NCBI): domain Eukaryota; kingdom Metazoa; phylum Arthropoda; class Malacostraca; order Decapoda; family Varunidae; genus Eriocheir; species Eriocheir sinensis. Next base: position 6,170,949 of record NC_066516.1, read on the forward strand.
GCCCACTTTTATCTCAAAATGTTCACTTGTTTCTCCACTAATTTTGACATGCAGATGCATCCTCATAGAAAGACTTTATTGCATTAAGCAGTTTTCCTTCCAAACCACATATCTTTAAAACGTCCCACAATGCCAGCCAATCGACTCAGTCATAAGCTTTTTCTAGATCCATGAAGGCAGCGTATATTTTTTTCCCTTTTGCTAATACTTTTTCTACTACCATCCTGAAGGAAAATATCTGATCCACACATCCCCTTCCCTTCCAGAAACCTCCTTGTTCTTCACTGATTTTCTCTTTTGTAAGTCTTTGTACCCTCTCTATTATGACTTTTCCATATACCTTTCCGGGCATACTCAGCACTTATATCTCTAAAGCTCCCACACACCCCTCTCCTGCCCTTCCCATTGTAAACTGGGACAATGATGGCTTTTGTCCAGTCTGCTGGCACCCCCCCTCCCTCCCTCCCATGCCACTTCACATATCTTGACCATCCATTTAGTATCTACATCTCCTCCACACTACAACATTTCTGCTGTAATAGGCATACCTAACAATCACCAAATGGGAGGGTACAAACTTGGCGGAGGGACTTTTTGGCAGCCATAGCCAGTAATGGGCTAAAGAGTAGCCTATCCAGATATTTTGTTTTTATTTATTAATGATCCACGAGACATCCTAGAGTTATATCAAAGTATATGCTTATCTTTGTATTCATTCATACACACACTGGTAATATTTCTGTGGTGTCTGATTCACTTGTTTGAGTGAAATTCTACTGTGAAAAACAGTGACGTATTCGTGTCATAAGTAAAAATGAAACTAGTAATGAAAGTTTTGCCACAATGAAATATACACAAATAGATAAACATGAAAGCTCACGAAGTCACAATAAGTGACACCTCCTGCTTGGCGCAGCGAAAGTATGCTATTTATGGTATCTGACACCCCCAAAATGGCGTATAGGCTGGCTCGGGCCACGGAACTACAGCCTCTACGTTACCAGACTGTCGTACTCAGCCGATTATATTTCACGACTTCCTACCCTTAAACTGTCTTCTGGGCTCCAATAACGAAACTAATTTATAGTTATCGTTAAAAGAGTTAGATTCTGATGTTTCTTGGCAATAGTTAGGCGTCAGAAACCGGTAAATACTGTGCTCTGAGTATGACAATCTGGCAACGGTGCTATCCGTATTTTCATATTATTGTTCTGTTGTTTATTCAATGTTCTGTTCAAGAAAAAGAATACCCATAATTTTAGTTAGTTTTTGGTTATAAGGATTCTTTACAAAATACAATTATAACATTACCTTCTACTAGTTAGGAAACGTACTGAATCCTGGATCGGCTACAGTGATGTTAGGTGCACCTATTCCATCAATTCCTGCTACCTTTCCATTTTTTTATCTTTTATTCCTTGATTTACTTCTTCATATGTTATACTTTCTTCTTTATATACTCCTCCTCTACCTCCACTCAAAATTACTGCTGTTACAACCACTGGACCTCCATCTTTAAAATTCATTAAGTTTTTGAAATATTCTCTCCATCTCTCTTTCACAGCTTCCCTGTCTTTCAACATCTTTCCATTCTCATCCATAACTTCATTTATTTTATTTGGGGAGATATTTTCTGCATTTCTTTTGTTCTTTACTTCTCTCCAATATGATTTTCTGTTTCCTTTATATTTTTCACATAGTCTTGCTCAGCCATATTTCTTTCTTGAGTTTTCTTAAAAAGTTCCCTTTTCTCTTGTACTATCTTCCTTATCTCTTCTGTCCACCATGAATTTCCTTTTCTTTTTCCATCCCTCACCTTTTTCATCCCTAACACTTTTTTTGTTGTACTTAACATTACTTCTATAAATGTTCCAAAAACTTTTTCAATATCTGTACTATCTTTTACACTTTCTCATTTTTCACTTAAGCCCTCTGCCATTTCACGTTTATATTCATCTTTTATTTCTTTTCCAGTAACTTTTCTATTTTCACTATTTCCTTTTTTACTTCACCTTTCTTTTCAAACACCCACTTTTCCTTCAGCCTTAATTTTGTCAGCACTGCAAGATAGTCAGTCATCGAACACTCCTCTTACTACATCTACTGCCACATAATCAATCAATCCTTTTTGCTCATAATCTTCCCCTTTCCTCCATGTGTATCGGTGGACATTCTTGTGCAGAAAGAAGGTGTTCGCTAGGAACAGCCCCCTCTCAGCACAGACGTCCACCAGCCACTCTCCATTTTCATTCTTTCCAGGTGTCCCCCATTTTCCCACCACATCCATCACCCACTTTAACATTCATATCTCCCATCATAATAAGTTTCCTTTCTTTCTCAAAACTCTTCAAACATGCATTCACTTCCTCCCAAAAAGCTTCCCTTTCCCTAAGTCCTTTTTCACTTTTCACATTTACTGGTGCATAAATACACACCCATGCATACTTTACTAAACCTACTTTTCCTTTCATCCACACAATTCTTGATTCCTTCCAACCATCATCAGTCACACTATTCCACACTCTTTCAGACATCACATTACCACATCTTTCCTTACTCCTGCCTCTATACTTCTCATCCATCCCGTCCATACAACCCCCCCAGGCACACCCTCCCACATACCCTCTCTACCATCACTCATACCAGTTCCACTAATATGTGTTTCACTCACTCCTAACACATCCACTCTACCACTCATAAAATTTTCAATCATCACTCCTCTTTTCCTCATCACCTAATCCATTCACATTAATAGACACCAGTCTCATGCATTCCTTTCTCTCCTGCCGCACTCTGGTCATTGCTCCTACCTCTAAAACTTTTGATAAAAGTATTAGAGGCCACCAGTGGGTGGCCAGTCTGATGTGGTATTATGGAGACTTGCTCCTCGTCCGGGTTAAAAGGATTAAAAACAAGACAGCTGATGGTCACTGCCCCCCTCCCCGTTGGTTCTACCCTGCAGGGTATACTAACGGTGCGCACCATGTGAAGGTGAGGATGGGGTAGGCTACCCTCCCAGTCAGAGGGTAGCCGTATTGCTCTCTTCCCAATACCACAATACAAGAGAGCTCTACGCATAGGCAAAAACGCACCTTGGATAAACCTCATTGGATACAATACTGCCACTTTCACTCATTCGCTGCCTATACTCCAAAGGTCCCCTCGAGCAAGCTCCCACACAGCTGTCCTATCCATCTCAAGTCCCTCCCAGCAGGATCGATCAATATGCCCCAGCCATGTTACATAGGCATCCTCTTGGTCTCCTCCACTCAGGGTTGTCTCATAAGGAAACAACACTATGAGCAGGATCGACATCTGAGAGACTTGTCAGTTGTCCATATACCTGGAGTTGGCGTTCACCGACTAAGCAGGTAACACGCCTAGGTTTGGTTTCATTCCTTAGTGATAACCCACAAGCCTGCAGAGGCACCTGGTACCAAAGCCATTGACACGCCCCTCCAAGTTACTATCCAGTGTCCATGTCTTACAGCCAAACAGTAAGACAGGGAGCACAAGCGACATAAAGGTTTGAGTCTTTGTCTGCCTTAAAAAATATCAACACCACATTCTCTTTATGAGTGAGTCCATTGCACCGCAGGCCAGGGCAATCTGTCAAGTGACTTCCTGATAAAACTCACCATTGTTATGCACTACACTATCAAGGTATGTAAAACTTTTGGTGACCTCGACATCCTCACCACATGCATGAACAGGCTGAACTGTGTCATCTAGCAAGCCTCCAAACAACTAGACCTTGATGTTAGCCCAGGAGACCTTCAGTCCCAGAGCCTTCACCTCCTCATGCAGCACTTCAAGAGCTGACATCAGGACCTCCAACAATTCCGTGAGAAGTTGCTATTATCCGAAACTTTATTTTGGAAATTTTTATTGGTGAGATCCTATTGCATAATGAATAAATATATTTTTATGGTTATATTAAGATATAAAAAATTCTGAAAGAAAAACCTACCCTTGCCATGTAGATTGTACCCACGCAATTCACATATTGCCTTCCAGCCATCCTCTTCATAGGCCATGTGCTGCATAAAATAAACTCAATATCAAAATCGTCATCACTGGAAATTATTACACTTGCACATAGATTCCTGGGTTCAACTATTAATCGATAGTACTTTTAAAGGGCTGAAAATATCCTTGAAATATCATAGCTAAAAAAGTCAATGTGTACCTTTAAATTAACTAACTCTCTCAGACAGGCTGCAAGTTCAAGTTGTTAAGTTTTCATTCCAAGACTGCAAGTCCAGGCAGCAGCAGACACCACTGCCCCAAATATCTTCAGGCCTCCTGGACTATTGATGATCAGCATAACAGACATTTACTGTATATATAATGACTAAAGCCATAGGTTTATGAAACAATACATCCTGTTGACAGCAATACATATGTACCTACCACACAAGTACTATAACACTGGGTTACAAGGGGGGGAAAAAAAAAAATGTAAGTTGTCTAAGTTTTTTCAACTGATTTAGGACAAATTTGCACCACTGAATCTGAAAATGACACCCATTTCTCTCGATCAGGTCAGGTTTTTGTGCTAAGTCGATTTTTAAAAAATCCAATCTTGTAACTAAATCGATTACATTTTTGTGACATTTTCAGTTGATTTTTGTTAATATTTCTCAACCGAAATAGGTTTTTAAGATAAAAAAATGGCTTTCTAACACCAATTTGCTAATTAACCCTCTTGTACACCTTGACGCCAATGGCGTGTAAAATTTTTTAGAGACAAAGTGTACCATGACGCCATTGGCGTCAATTTGAACAAAAATATTACGTACTTTTAAATAGTTATATTCACTCCAATTGCATCAGTTTTTGTTTGAGGGTAAGTTTCCTCACCTTCTCCGAAATGAACTAATTGGCAACACTCTCCGCGTGCACAAATTTGAGCGCGGTTGACAGTTGAAAGACAGTTTCCGGTCACTCTCTCATCAGACAATCTGCAAGTCTCACTGCTGTGGGCTTTAAACTTTTTTGTGGGCTTCCGCACGCCCATGTGGCCCACCGCATAACAGTGATAATAGTGTTGTATAGTGCAATACAGTGATTTGATTGGGTGTAATTTGTATTCTATTCCTTTACAGGCAGTAGCGTATTATATTTCGTGAATTACGTAAGGACGTAATGGCACGGAGGCCCCTGAAACCTAAGGAATATTACCCACTCCTGTACTCACACTGAAAGTAGTGGTGAGAGTGAAACAGAAAGCATTCCCCACTTTGAGAGAGAAAGTGATGAGCGAAAAAGACTTAGATTCAGAAGGAAATGAAGGCACGGAATGGGACAGCGTGGAGGACAGGACAGGAGTCGTATTTCTGTCCCCGCTGGACCCGCTCCCTCCTCCCCTACTCAATATTTTTACTTTTCCGCAAGTATTTCACGGTGCTATTAGTCCGATTGGAGATTTGAAGGAACCATAAGAATCCTGATAAAATTCTGCTATTATAAACACATCTACCTTGGAAAGTTGACCCACAAAGTTTTTAGTTATGGAGGTGGGAACATGACCTAAGTAGAAAAATTGTTTATGCGCACTTTATTCCATGTCCATTAACGGTCCTATAAATTACTATTATTAGTTTTTTATTGATTCATGAAAAACTACAACAAATAAGGAAGCCATTGCTATATTATGTATAATGATAAATGCAGGTTTGGGGGAAGAAAGTAGCTGATAAACAAAAATTTTCAGTGCGCTAAAAAAACTGCCTCAACTGGCGAGAGACCCGATGTTTGAAATGAGCGCGGAAAAGAAAACTTATTGAAACTTATGGTGCACGAGAGGTTAAATGTTACAAAAATTTATAAGTGTACATTGAATAGTAGACACTGAAAAAGGTAAGTACATGTAAATTGGATATTAGGTCATCACTGTTCAAAATTCAGGGCATGAGCTTTTGTTTCTACGAACTCTGAGAATGCTCAGCGGTAGGGATGTCTCTCTTCAGAGTCCAACAGTAATCAGCCATTATGACTGCATCCCAGCATCCCTGGTCTTCATCTCTTTCATGTCCTGATGGAATCTCTCTCCCTGCTCGTCGCGCATTGATCCCAGATTCTCAGGAAACCGATTCATATATGAGAATAAGTAATGCATTTTGATGTTCATGTTGCATCCGAGGTTTCTGAAAGCTGACTGCTTTCAGAAACCTCGGATGGCGACAAGTTCTGAGTAGTTCCTGGACTTCTTGTTGCCAATAAAGTTCTTCACGACAAGAACAAAAGCCTTCCACACTTCCAGTTCCACTTCGTTCATTGAGTTTTCAAACTCTGGATCTCTGATGAGCTGACGGAGTTGAGGACCTTCAAAGATACTAGCATTCAACTTCTCCATGATCAATCCTGGAAAAGCATGGCACAAGTAAGTGAAGCAGCCACCATCCTTGTCCAGAGCTTTGGTGAACTGTTTGATCAAGCCGAGCTTGATGTGTAGCGGTGGGAAGAGAATCCTGTTTCTGTCCACCAGAGGGTTGTTTATGACGTTCCTTGCTCTGCAAGGCACCAGTTCCTCCCGTACAGCCCAGTCCTTCTTTGTGTAATGCTGAGCTTTGTCCCTACTATCCCACACGCACAGAAAGCACAAGTACTTGGTGAACCCGGACTGTTGTCCCAACAAAATACAAAAAATACCTGTTAGTAAAAAATTGGCGCATGTAAACTCTTCAGAATTTGTTTGTTTAAAGAAATAAGAAAGAATTTTGCCTCATATAAATAGAAAATACCTGTACGTGTAAAATAAAAACAGGAAAACATCATGTGGCGATAGATAAAAAAGTTGACCTGATTGAGCAAAACCAATGTGATTTTTGGATTCAGCAAATCAAAAATATCCTAAATCAGCTAAAAAAACTTTAACGATAAATTTGTTGTTGGCCAGTGTAATTAAATCTTTACAAATATGCATACAATCATGAGATTCAAAAATATTTATTCAACTTACCACAAATCCATAAAATTTCCCCATCATGACAACGGCCTCTTTAACCGGCCCATAGCGTGAGAAGAGGTAATAGAGGTCATCCCTTGTGGCAGCCCCGGCCAAGTTGCCGCAGAATATCTTGAAGGTCTTGTGCACGTCCCCACCAGGCATCCTGCAACATTATCTTATTTACTAATCATTCATGTAGAAAATTATGATAAAAAATAAAATCAATCTATACTCTAATTCTTCCCCTTCATGGTAGTCCTCTCATCCCTGTCAAAAAATAGGTCTTCTATCATGTACAATGCATGATAAGTGCAACGGTATTTATCTAGATGAGAATTAAGTGACTTCAATGTACATACTCGCACCTCGCTTCATTGTGATCAATTCTTTGGGCAATGAGAAGTCATTTCATGACCTTGTGCTTTTTGAGGCAAGGTGCTGTCCATATCCTCATAAAGTACAATGAAGAACTATATATTTGCCTAATCAGCAAGCCTTACAGGTATTCTCCTTTAGTGGATGACAGAATAACACAATGACGAAGCATGGAATAACTTTAAAAATCAATTGCTCAACAGAATAAAAATAACATATTATTCATAGACACCAGGGCCTGATGAGCTGCACCCAAGAATTATTAAAGAAATTATGGATGTGACTGTTTTTCAAACTTCATTTAATGAGGGTCTGGTTCCAGAAGACTGGAAAATTGCTAATGTTACAGCTATCCATAAGAAGGGAAGCAAAGGTGATCCTGGAAACTATAGGCCCATCAGTCTTACCAGCGTTGTATGTAAGATAATGGAGTCACTGCTTAGGGAAGAAATCATGGCACACATGAAACGTAACAAGTTATTTAGTAAAGTGCAGTTTGGCTTCATATCTGGTCGCTCTACGGTGCTGCAGCTCATCAAGGTGTTAGACAGATGGACAGAGGCAATAGACAGAGGCCAGGCTGTTGATGTAGTTTATTGTGATTTTACAAAGGCCTTTGACAGAGTACCACATCATAGACTTATCAAAAAATTATCTCTCTATGGAATTGAAGGCCAGTACACTACTTGGATAAAGAATTTTTTATTGAACAGGAAGCAGCGAGTTGTCGTTAATGGAAAAATGTCAGGCCGGAAAGAGGTCACTAGTGGTATGCCGCAAGGCTCTGTTCTTGGTCCTTTGCTCTTTGTTTTGTTAATAAATGACCTACCTGATTGTGTGAAAAATGGCAGTGAAATATATTTGCATGCTGATGACACCAAGATTTTTAAGACTATCAATGATGCAGATGACTGTAGAAGGCTCCAAGACAATCTGAAAGGAGTTCAGAAATGGACCGAAGAGTGGCAACTTCATTTTCATCCAGAAAAATGCAAACAAATGAGGATAGGGAGAACTAATGAAGAGGACCAAGTGTACACAATGAACAATATATTAACTAAGACTGAAAATGAGAAAGATATAGGTATGGTAATTGACAATAAGTTAAGTTTTTCTGATCATCTGGCTGAAAAGGTTAATAAGGCAAATAGAATAGTGGGCATTATAAGAACATTTGTTAATCTGGATCTGGATATGTTTAAGACATTATATATGGCCCTTGTCAGACCACATCTTGAATACGCCAACCAGATATGGTGTCCATACTTGGTCCCAAGATATTGACATAATAGAAAATGTTCAAAGAGCCACCAAGTTAGTGCCAGAAATAAAGGATTTGACCTACGAGGAACCACTGAGGAAACTGGATTTATCCCCTCTGACATATCGAAGATCTCGAGGGGACATAGTAGAAACATTTAAAATTTTGTGTGGAAAGTCTGATGAAGCTTGTACGGAAGGACTGTTTACGATGTGAGTGACACAAGAGGAAATACTAGAAAGATATTTAAGAACCGTGCAAGACTAAACATCAGAAAATATGCGTTCCCCAACAGAGTAGTAAAGAGCTGGAATAGTATGCCAGAGAGTGTGATTACTGATTAGTTCAGGAAGAGTGAAGACATTTGAGAGAAAATTAGCTAAGTTTTGGAAAAATCAAGAACAGAAATTTAATCATAAAGCTCCACTTGTGTCCACCACCACACATGACCACAACATAAAATTAGTTATGGCCAATGAACTGGAGTCACAGGTGTAAACCTCTTCCAGAACTTCATCTGTGAGTATACACATCAGAATTCACCAAAAATAAGTTTCATCGTCATAGGGGTCATAGGGTTACAACAGAGGCGATATAAGTAAAGTACTGAGAATTAGCCAGCAGGATAGAACACGCAGTAATGGATTTAAATTAGAAAAGTATAGATTTAGGAGAGATATAGGCAAGCATTGGTTTAGTAATAGGGTGGTGGGGGAATGGAATAGACTCAGCAATCACATAGTTAGTGCAGGGACGATAGCTTGTTTTAAGAGTAGACTGGATAGCAACACGGACGAGGATGACAGGTGGCAGTGAGGTGTGGGTGCAGTAGGGAGACAGGGTACTGGAGCGTACGCCCGTACCAAAGGTAAACGAGGATCAAGCCTCTACCTGTAACCCCTGAAACTACACCTCACCCATCGTGAGTAGTGGGGGGGATTCTGGAGCTGCCCTGTGTAGGCCGCTCGGCCTCTTGCAGTTTCCCTATGTTCTTTTGTTTTTATGTTCTTATGTAGTAAGAAAAAATGAGAAAAAGAACCACTTAAGCTATCACAAGTTTGTGAAGGAGGAAAACTTTGCTGCTGCTGAGCCAACTTGAATGCCATCGACAATGGCCTAGTAAAATGCATATCATGTATTTTTTAAATAAAATAACTATTAATGAATTTAACCAAACCTATTAGGGCAGGGGAGGATGCCAGAGCACCGCAGGAGGATCTCAACAAGCTGTCAGCTTGGTCAGAGAAATGGCAGATGAACTTTAACATCACCAAGTGTAGCGTACTTAGTGTAGGAACATGCAACCCATTACACGGGTATAGTTTAGACTCCACAGCGATAGGCAGGTCTGAGTGTGAAAGGGATTTGGGAGTGTTAGTGAACTCTGACCTAAAACTAAGGAAGCAATGTATTAGTGGGAGGAATAGGGCTAACAGGGTATTAGGCTTTATTAACAGGACGGTAACCAACAGGAGTGCAGAGGTCATCCTCAGACTCTATTTAGCGTTAGTTAGGCCACACTTAGATTATGCTGTCCAGTTTTGGTGCCCACACTACAGAATGGACATCAACTTGCTAGAATCAGTTCAGAGGAGGATGACCAAGATGATTCAGGGGCTGAGGAACCTCCCATATCAAAATAGGCTGAAACATCTAAACTTACATTCACTAGAGAGACGAAGAGTGCAGGGAGATCTGATAGAAGTATTCAAATGGGTCAAGGGTTACAACAAAGGCGATATAAGTAAAGTACTGAGAATTAGCCAGCAGGATAGAACTCGCAGTAATGGATTTAAATTAGAAAAGTATAGATTTAGGAGAGATATAGGCAAGCACTGGTTTAGTAATAGGGTGGTGGGGGAATAGAATAGACTCAGCAATCACATAGTGCAGGGACGATAGCTTGTTTTCAGAGTAGACTGGATAGCTACATGGACGAGGACGACAGGTGGCAGTGAGGTGTGGGTGCAGTAAGGTGACGGGGTGCTGGATGCGTGCCTGGGTACCGCCGGTATAACGAGGATCAAGCCTCTACCTGTAACCCCTGTAACTACACCTCACCCACCGTGAGTAGTGGGGGGGGATTCCGGAGCTGCCCTGTGCAGTTTCCCTATGTTCTTATGTTCTTATGTAATATCAAATATGAAGCCCCCCTCAACACCTCTTTAATTCTAATATAGCCAGACCTAACAAGCTCGTAACAAGGGGGTGATTTGGCCTCCCCTCAACCCCCAATATTTAGCCATTTACACGGAAAATGGTTATAAAGAAAGTTGAATAATGTGAGAAGTTACGCCAGAAAAAATAATATAAAAATCCACAGTGCGAGGGGTCTAACAGTAAATAAATACATTTTTTCCCATGACCTTGAATAAGCAGACCAGTAGGAATAATGGAGAAGCAGAAACCCATAAAGCAAACACCAAGGTTGGGGTGATACAATACTTTAGTGGAATGAGGAACAAAAAATCAACCTTCATGAGAGTAGTTTCCACACAAAGAAACCTTCACAAAGTACATCTGAAGGCATAGCTCCAATGTACACCACAAGCCTGCGAGTTAGTGGCGGGGGCAGCCTTACAATACCCTCCCTGAAGACGCCCCAGCCTGGCCACAGCCCTCCGTCAGCCCCCCGGGACACACTGGCCTCCCCCCCCGTGCTGGTGATAGCCGCGGCCAGGCCCAGCCATATTGAACACCACGACACTCCTGGCCCCTGGCTGCCGCACCTCAACGCAGTGCTGCACGGCGCGCCCTTCACCGTGCTCCCAGTGGCCGGTGCCGCCAGGGCCTGGTGCGTGTGGCGAGGCGTGGCGGCCACACGTCCAGCAGCAAGGGCTTGTTGACAAGGTGCCTTCCCTGCTCACGGCTGCCCTACCCCGCCGCCCTCACCCCAGGCCCCGTCACCTTCCCCAGCCACGCACACCACTTACTTCCGTCCCTTTCCGGCGTAGGCTGCGTGATTCATCTAGCCATTCAGTTAGAAAATGAAAAAAACCTCCACACGCCAGTGCTCTCAGCTGAACATCACCATCACCACCACCGCCAGCCAGGGAGACGCGCTATAAAGTTGTCCTTTATCACTGAAAAATTATACACAACGTATAGACGTGTCGAATTATTTACCTAATATTTATTTTTTCAGTTGACACACATACACACACACACTAGATATATATATATATATATATATATATATATATATATATATATATATATATATATATATATATATATATATATATATATATATATATATATATATATATATATATATATATATATATATATATATATATATATATATATATATATATATATATATATATATATATATATATATATATATATATATATATATATATATATATATATATATTGATTGATTGATTGATAGTTTATTGTTGCAAGTAAACAATATATATATATATATATATATATATATATATATATATATATATATATATATATATATATATATATATATATATATTAGGGTTGGAGTAATTATACTTGAAAACTTAATTACAATTACAATTACTTTCATAAACTTTGTGGGGTCCTTCATGAACACACCTGCTATCTGGTGGCCCTGGTGGAACTACCAAAAATAAATATGCATGCGGCGTACGTTAACAAATAGTTTTCTTACTAGTTTTTTGCTGATGCCAGGTCAGTTCATCACGTCATTGCAATGAACACTGCTGGCAAAATAAGAGCATTCATTGATATATCCTACAGCTAGTACTCCATCCCGTGGTTTAAGTCTTTTGCAAACCTTCCCTACCTCCCAGCTTTGTTCCTGATCGACTTAATTGTTCCCCAGAGAGCTAATTCAATTTAACACTTCGATCCCTCCCTCCCCATAAATCACGCCTTGAGACACTCCAATTTTCAACCACACACGTGTCCCTCTCTCTCGCCGGGCCCGCGGGCTAGTCTCCGTTCATCCGCCCTGTAAGTAATACCTGCGTTCACGTTGCTCGTGTCCCCCCCTCACCATCACAAAAAATAAATAAATAAAAATAAATAAATTCTCATTTTTTCCCTCGTGTTAATATATTAATATATACCAACATATCCAGTGTGTTAAGTAGTTAAGCCAGTCTCCGTTCACCCGCCCTATATAGGCCCTGTTGGTGACCAGTCAGCACGTCTCCACTCCGTTTCACACACACACACACACATCCCCCCTGCTTCTCCAAACGTCTCGCCCAAGTATTACTAATATGTAGTCGCGTTCTTGTTACCCTTGTGTGGGAGCCATAGGCTCGACAAGGGAAGTTTGTTTGGGTTTAAGGTTCTCAGTAGTAACTTTATATTTTTGTAATTTCACAAAGCCGGCCTATAGGCTCTAGAACAAACAATTATATTTTATCTTTGTAACAAATGTCTCAGTAAAATTCCCCTTGTAATTATATTATTCTGTTTATCACTGTTCCTCATTTAATCTTAAGGTTACGAGTTGATCAGCCGGACGCCACACAAGGAAATCCGTACCTTCACGTCTCCCTCCCTCTTCAGTGTCTACGCTACCCCCTCAAGTGTTTTCTCCCGTCTTTCATCCGGCGTAGTTGAGTGTAGACAATCATGCAGTCTTATTTTCTCCCCTTTAAGGGGGTTCCAACCCTCATCGGTGGGTGGTGGCAGCCTACCTTCTATAGTCGTTCGCATTCAATTACGCGGGAGTTTATTTAAGTCTTAAATTTGTTCTATGCTCAGTAAGTTAACGTCATAGCTGGGCACGATAACAGAAAACCTTATTCCCGATAACCGATAACTGATAATGAAAAACCTTATCGGTGATAACCGATATTCGTTAACTGGAGACACAAATATAGGCGATAACCGATAACCGATACCGATATAAATCCACAATTCCGATACTAGCTAGCAATAAGTCCGATAGGCGAAAACGATACTATATTGATATTTCAGATAAAAAAATAAAAAAATGAATTCAAATTTTCATCATCTGTATTTTAGAAAACTTACAAAACCTGAAAACCACACGTTGACACGTACATATGGACGGTAATACTAGAAACGCCTGAGCCGGTGTTGTGTTATTTGGCGTCCCTACTGTCAAAAGCTGGCGCTTTTGTTTACAAACACTGGTCTCTCGTGAACTGCGCGTGCTCAGACCAGCAAGCACGTAGACCTGTACAGTCTCACAAAGCTTTTTAACCGTAATTAAGAGTTGCTGGAAGGCTGAATCAGACATACAGTACCAATACCACCATCCTCGCTGTTTCTAGACCAACACTCGATCGATTTGTACGAGTTGTATTTGTATGTACAGAGTGTCGTTCTAGAAACAGCTAGGGAGGGTGGTGGCACTGTATGTCAGATTCAGCTTTCCAGCAACTCGTAATTAATGTGTTAAAAAGCTTTGTGAGACTGTACAGGTCTACACTTACTGGTCTGAACATGCGCAGTTCACGAGACCAGTACGTGTTTGTAAACAAAAGCGCCAGCTTTTGACGATGGGACACCAAATAATACAACACCGGGTGCCTTCAATACCATGGAATGCTCACAAACGAATATGGAATATCAAATTTGAGGCAGTGAATAATCATTTTTTGGGCAAAGTTAAATGATTTTTCTCTTTGATATATTGATTTTTGAGTAACATAAAAAAATAACCTAGTGGTTTAATGTTGATGATCTAAGTGTGAAATCTCTTCACCGAAGATATTTCATACCCCGAAGTTTTTTCATCAGGCCACACATGCGCAGTAGGGAGACAAGTTTTTTTTCTGAGGCGAAAAAAGTAGCGATTATCGCTAGTTTGGTTAAAAAATTAATGAAGATACTGATATATATTTAAATAGGTAGCGAATGGCCGATAACCCGATTTTGTTATCATCAATAAAATATCGCGATAACACCCAGCTATGGTTAACGTACATGCAGTCTCTAATTCAGTCTAATTCAGTCATAAAAAAAGTTAAAGAGCGCCGCCCCCAATTTTCCGGGGCACTACATTTGGTCGCACCCACAGAGGCAGGGATGGCAGCATAACGTTTCCTCGGTACGATACAATTACTTTTATAGCGAAACATTACATAAGAGGGGAGAAAACTAGGCTAGAAAAGGAGCGACACAGAATGCGAATGATTGCCTGGTAGGTAGTAATTTCAAGGAAATCATCCGTAATTCCTTTTCCATGGCTTTTACACACAAACAGATCAAATTGCTGGAATGTAGAGGTCTTTGGGTGCAATTAGAAATGTTATGAGCACAAAGTTATTTTCCAAAACATGAAACAAGTGCAATTGATAGGACCAAGTCACCTTCAACCACATGCATTCTCTCATTCTTTCTTACATTTTTTCTCACATTCTCATTCTCTCTCTGTCACACTCTCTCTCATTCTTAATATCTCTCATATTCTCATTCTCATTAAAAATTATAATCCTCCTTCATTCTTTTTCTCTCAGTCTTATTCTTATCCCCACTCTCTCATTTTGTCTTTCTCATTGCCTCTCTCATACTCATCCTCTATAATTCTCATTACATCTCTCATTCTCATTCTCATTCAATCATTCCCCTTCATTTTCATTCTCTCTCAAAATCATTCTGCATTCTCTTTCTTCCTCATCCTCATTTTCTCTCTCATTCTTATTCTCAATCTCTCATTCTCATTCTCTTTCTTATTCTTATTCCCTCTCATTAAATTCTCATTAATTTCTCTCTCATTCACATTCTCTCTCAATCTTATTTTCATTATCATTCTCTCGTCCTCATCAATTCAACTCTCTCATTCTTTCTTTCTCTGACATTCTCTCATTCTTACATTCTTTCTCTCATTCTCATTGTCTTTCAGTCTCATTCTCATTCTCCCACATTCTCACTTTCTCTCGATATCTCATTTTCTCACTTATTCTTATTCCCTCTCTCTCATTCTGTCATTCTTATTCCCTCTCTCTCATTCCCTCTTTCTCATTTTCATTAACTCATTCTCAATTCTCTCTCATTCCCCCTCATTTTCATTCTTTTTCATTCTCATTACCTACCTTTCTCTCATTTTCAGTCTTATTCTTCTTATCATTCTCCCTCATTTTCATTCTCTCTCATTCTTTCTTACAGGAGTTATCTTCTATAATTTATTCCACTCTTTTAAGTCTCTTTTTTCATCTCCGGTGATCAAGCTATCTCCACCACTCCACAATCATTTCTCTCCCTAAAAACATGTAACCAAACCCTCTCGCAGTAATTGGTGCCTGACCTGTATGTTGCATTTTCTCCATTTACTGGTTAATATTCCTCTAACAATGACATGCATGATTGTGTAACACGGTTGGTTGACATTGAATCAAATACTATATACTATTATTTGCGTACGGGTAAGTTTTTTCTCCTTCCTGCCCCAATACTTCCTTCTGTTTACTCGTAGTGAGTTTTGATCAAATCTGAAACGTTCTACATAGAAGGCTTTACATGCTTCTGCATTAAAAGTAAGACCATGGTCAATACATAATGAACATTATACAGAGGAAGTGTGAGGGATCAAGGTGGGTGTGGAACATTTCTTCTCAGCTTCTACGGAATATAGACAAGGAAATGCTGGTGTTTTTCTATTAAAACCTGTACATAAATCCTTAGAGCATATACTGCAGCAGTTGAATAACTAAAAACATATGATATGTGGAAGAAATAAGGCAGACAAACTCATTTATGCCGACAATCTGGGAACGAGAACGCAATGTTTTGGGTGGAATTGCTGGCTCCGCCCATCGACTAAGCTCCGCCCTCCCCTACCCACCTTGCTTCACCTCACAATGAAGAGCGACCCGCTGAGGGCCACTCCAAGTATTGTTCCTCCAAGGGAGGAACCACAGGGACGCCACAGTGAAGCGGCCGCCTCCGACTTCCTGACTGTCACCAGCAAATTCAAGTTGAACACTTGAGTAGTTAAAAATAACCTTGTTTGGGTCACACGAGCGTAAATAATACTTAGCACCAATATTTCTAAGTTTCCTTTCGTGTTTGGCAGACACATTTTTCTTTAATTTGTCAGACTTTCAGCTTACTTCACTTAGTCCCTCGCTTGATAACACTCTGTCTGCAGTTCCCTAAATGTTCCTTAAATATGCTCTCAGTTTTTTAGTTACTTATTATAGCACTATTAGATTACATTTTCTTAATTTCTAAATATTGTCATCACCATAATTTACAATTCATATATCAATGTTCCCCCACTTAATATACTATGTCTGTTGTCCCCCTTACTTAATTTATAGTTTTTAGCTAGTTTAGGTTTGATTACTATTTTAGGGTATTTTAAAGCTTATTTTTATATTGTGTAGTCTCCCTGCTGAAATTTGTTCATGTATTGTTTTTAGACCACTGAAGATGACATCCTGAGGTCGAAACGTTTGGGTTACCAAGTTTGATAAAGATGTTGATTGTGACCACGCTCATCATACTTTTCCTGCTGAAGCTGAGGTTCCCTAAGCACAGCCCCCTTTCTGATCTCCCCTTCTTAATCCACACTCCTCCTGTTGTCTCCTGGGATGTGTAGGTGTGTGTAGGAAGGGAAGGGTGGGATGGGGTGGGTTGCAGTGACAGGCTCAGAGCTAACTTCAAGGGAAAGGCTGAGAAAGTGGAAATCTGTCACCTACCCAGCCAAAAGTGTAAAAGTGACAACAGCCGTGTGTAATATTGTTTTATCATATAAAAATTATATATTTTTTTATTTAAAAAATTCAGCTTCATCAAATAATATGAATTATATATATTATATATTAATATATTATTTTCATAAATCACTTAAAACAACTGATATACTAATATACCAATACCAATGAACAAAACTTCTCATTTTCTTGGTGAAATATATAATGGTTAATAAAAATATATGGTAATATACATCCTGCATGATACATAATTATATATAAGATATTCTTTTCTTATTTCAATCCTTCCAGAGATATCTTCAGCATGGCAGTTTCAGTTTCATCATCTATGTCTGTTTCCATTTCTGAGACTTCTGTGTTGTCTGGTGGTGCCTGAGTGGGCTGGCTGGATGCCTGGCTGGGCTGGCTGGATGCCTGGGATGCACACATGACAGAATGTGTGGCTCTCACCTCCGGCTGCTTCTTTCCTGCAAAACAAGTGACATACATAAACAATTACAATTTTCATTACTACAATTAACCACTTTTGACTGTGGTTCTAATTCCTTTCAGCACTCTTTAAGCCCCAAATACACTGCCGAATTTTGGCTCACGAATGTGCGCGAATATGCAAGTCATCCTGTGTCGCGAACAAGTTCGGCATCTTTCTTGCCTGTTCTTGGCCGTTCGGGGACATGTCTGCGTCCACCACGCGACTTTTGACAGTTGGTCACGACCGCCACAAAAGTTTCATGTTGCATGAAAAATTCGCAGCCGTTCGCCGAATGTGCACAAATGTAAAATGACCGCCGAATTGTTGCCGAATTTTGACCGTTGAAATTTTGATTTTATTGGCAAATTTGTCGCCGACATGTCGCCGACTATTTGGGGACATGTCGCTGAATGGCCAAGACTATTCGGGGAGATGTCCCCGAATATTCGGCGAATTAATCACGACATGGCAAATGGGTCGCGGTGGGAGATGTACACGGGGGTCTGTCTATCTATCTATTTATGTATTATCTATCTATCTATCTATCTATCTATCTATCTATCTATCTATCTATCTATCTATCTATCTATATATATATATATATATATATATATATATATATATATATATATATATATATATATATATATATATATATATACGGAATAAAATAATACTATAATAATAAATAGTAAACAAGAAAATATGAAAAACAAGAAGAATCATGAATATATAAAATAGGTATGGAACTAACATTTTCATTTATTTCATAATCAATTTACTATTTATTACTTTATTTATTTCTTAACATCATTATTCTACCATTATTTAACCTTTGTTTCATTTTCAGTTATTTAGAATTTTTTCTTCTTTCAGTTACTGGTTTGTTTATTAATATTACGTAAACATTCATTCATTCTAAAATATTTGTGGGAGAGCAAAACAAAAACAAGTCACATTTAAAAATTTTATTACACACACTATCATACATATTACCACACATGGTATTTACTCGCCCACAATTCTGTCCTGCCAGGCCACTGCTCCCGGGTGTTGTAGTAGTCCATGAGGTAGGCGCGGATTCCCGTGCTTTTATATGCCACATGGGCATCAGATGATCAGCTGTCAGAAATCTTGGCACTGTCGGAGAATTGTTCCCGACATGTCGCCGACACTTCGGGGACATGCGAAGACAATTTGGAGACTTGTCGCCAGTTATTCCGCGACAAAAAAAACGTTAAAATTTCAGATTTTGAGCTCGGCGACATGGACGCTGAATAGTCGGCGACATGTCTCTGAATTGTCCCCGAATTGTCTTGAGCATTTGCTAGCATGTTGCCAAATGGTCACGAACTGTAAGAATCTTGGTCATGTCGGCGAACTGGTCGGCGAATTTTTTCACGAACTGATTCGTGCCAAAAATTCGACAGTGTACTTGGGGCTTTAGATTAGTATAAAAAAGTAATGCACATGTCCCAATAATTATTGTAGACAAAAAGAATAAAACAATACCAAATGTGGTTTAACTTAATTTGTATATGCCCCAAACCATAAGAATGATACTTTAATTAAGACAATGATAGTTATAAGTTCACAAAATTGAAAATATTTTCCTAAATTAACTGTTCAATGTATTGGGGTGGGCATTCAAAAGTTACTACTTATAGATAATGGGTCCAATAGGAGGAGCAGTACGTGTCCCTCAAATAAGGGCCATACACTTACCAAGCTGCCATGACCCTAATGTTTCTTATTTTTCTATGTCTACTGATAAATTTTGCAAAATCCTATTAATTAACCCCCTGACTGCAGATTTCCTACAAGAAGACCACCAAGCTACAGGAATGGAACAAAAAGTGGCTGCTACAATTCAATGAAAAAAAAAATGTAGTCCTGCACCTTGGGAGAGGATATCCAGCATACCAATACCACATAGGAAACACTCCCCTATCCACCACAGAGGCAGAGAAAGACCTGGGACTATGTTACCAGGCTACCAGTTAAAGCCAAATCCATGCCAATCGCAGCGGACAGGTTAATTTAAGAGGTGTCTTGATATTACCTGTATGGAGTCTCGCCCGGAGGGACCTTCAGACTTGGCGTCGTAGGGTGGGTGATTTGACGTGCCCCCCGACGTATACTCAACTGGGGGGAGAAAAAGTAAAAATATACATATTTTACTTTCCTGCCTCTGAAATTTATTGAAAATGAAGAATAAACATCTAAACAGATCATGTTGGATTATAGAGCTTTTGGCACAAAGTTTTTTCCATTTTGGGTGAAACAAAAAATAGCTAGGATTATTTTTGTTATTTTTTCTTACCCAACAAAAGGGGTAAGAAAAAACATAGGTGGGGTGAGAAAAAAACATAGGCTTAAATGTCACTGAAATGTAAAATAATATAGCATTTTCATACTAGTATAACACATAATGTTAGAAATATGCCTTTTATGGTGCTAAGCCTTACATTCAATCCATTTTGACAAATACAATGAACATTTTATGCACTCATGAAAAAAAATTTCAGGCTGACTCTTTAAATGCTTCACAAGTAAGTAAATCAAACTAATACTTTAGAAAATTACGTGTACAGAAGTTAAAGAAACTATTATAATATTTTTTTTCAATTTCCACCAACAAACTTCATATGACTGTAGCATAATAATAAGTAAAATAAAACTTTAAAAATTTTGCCTTTTTTCATACTGCTAAAGGAAACACTTAATACAATCAATTTTTCACTTCATATGAGTCACATATATATAAACCAAACTAATTCCTTTGAAAATTGTGTATTATAATATGTACCGAAAAAAATAAAAAAATAAAAAATAAAATAAAATAGCTACAATTTCAGTAATATAATATGCCCCCATTGATTGATTGATTGATATTACCCTATTGAAGGAACACAAGCAGCAGGAAGGAGGAATACAGTGAAAGGATGAAGAAATTTATGATAAAGTGAAGAGCAGGATGACTTACCTTGGCTGGGTTGTGCACCTCCATTCAGGAGCATGTAGCTCTCTTCAAAGAACTGATTGGGATGGTCGATGCCACCCTCTATGGGAACACCATGCAAAGCTTCCCAGAAGCATTGGCAGGCTGCTTGGTAGTGCTGCTTACTTACCAAAACCATGATTTCATGGATAACTGCAAAATAAATTGAAATCAGATGGAAATTAATTTAACCACTACCATTACCATCATCATTACATCCTAGTTCTCTTGTCAGCAATACTAGATTATTATTATTATCATATTAGGCCCCTCAACAAATACATCTAAAATGTCTATTTTTGTTGTTTTCCCCTTCCTACAAAAAGTATTCTAGTGTGTAACATTTGGTGAGCTGAATTAGCTATGGTTTTATATAGGAATTTGAAATACTAATTTACTTTTAATTTGTCATCTGCAGAAGATAATTATGTGAGTAATAAAAATATAAAATTTCTAATTGAAGGAAGCAACTAACTAACTAACCCTGCTGTGACACTCCATAGGCTGCAAGACGCTGCCACAGCAAAGGGGCATCAGTGTGCCGGAATGGGCAGCCATGAGTTTCACTTGGTCCAGGGCTGTGCCCAATGATCTTCATGCACCCATAGGGAAGACAGTCTTTTCTCATTCCTTCTTTTCCATAAATGTATCGGATGCCATATGCATACTTTTTTTTACGAAACTGTGAAGAAAAAATATGTGAATTATGTTCATTTTACTAGGAGGCTGTAGAGGGAGGACAGTTAGATACAAGCCTGGGGCCTGGGATACAAAAGACTTTGTAATCAGTCCTTCTAGTTGTACACATTCAACTCTGCCCCTTGTCTCTTATTTTCTTTTCCACTCATCTTCATAATAACCCTAGCATTGCTATCTTGATTTTTGATGAACCTCAGGTATTCCATTGCCGTGTCTTTACATATCAAGGTCTTATCATGATAATTTCACAGTTTTATATATAAATGGCAGCTAAAATAACATAGAGAATCCTGGATCCAGCAAAACAAAGCCTCCCATACCATGTCCTCATCCATGATTTTTAGAAAGTGAGATCTCCAGAAGGTTAGCGAATCCTCCATACTTAAGCCAGCAGCCTTGAGGAACAGTCCATAGATGAGGCGGCCGTGGTGCTTCAGGTGATAGGTGGATCGCAAAACGTCATTGAGCTGCCGCATGCAAGGTGGAAAAGACTTGTTAGCCAAGCTGTCAATCACATCTGGAGTAATATGAATGTTGACTGGCTTCCTGGATAAGTAATCTTTGGCAATGTAGCGCTTGTCAAAGTCTTTCAAGAGACAAACCAGACGCTCATCACTCTCCACTTCAGGCAGGGCTTTGTATGCATTCTGTTGGAAGAAGTAAATGTGTTTATATTGATGTCAATTGAAAAATACTCTAAACTAGGCATGGATGAACCTACTGTAAACACAAATAGGTGAATATGAAAGAGAAAGATCTCTTGAACACAATGATATCAGATTTTGAATGAGTTGGAAAGGAAGAGAGGTCTAAAGTGCATGAGGAAAATTTTCTGAGCAACTTAGCATTTTTGTATTCACCATAAAATTTATGCCAATAACTGACATTTTCTCTTTGAAAAATGAACATCAATCATTTTGTTGTTGCTCATGATGACAGCGTGTATGTTACTTGCATGCTCCTAATGTAAATCCATTAAGCTACTCATGTGCTTTTAAATCTACATCTCTAGGACCACTTGTATCCAATTGTATGTGTATAAGGGTTTATGTGTCTCTGATCCTATTCAAATAACTTGATTAACACGGAAAAATAAAATAAAATTATAATGAACAAAGGCCTCTGAACCAAAAATTACCCCTCAGTAAACAATGCTGGATTAGCCACTTACTGCCACAGCCCGAGACAGACGTGTCCTGAAGGAATTAATGACTAGGGTGGCCACGTCACCTTCTGGGACATAGGCAAGACCAGCTTTCAGGAACACTTTCTTCCGTCTTACCAGTTCCAACGCATCTGTAAATGGAACCTGAAACAAACAGAAGCAAATCGCATAAGAATATTTTCCGCACCTCTTCTCCGCTGTCCTTCTTCTGTGACCTCGTCAATACATTGCGCATGTTCAACGCATCGTGGCCATGTTTGGCAGCACCTACTGTTGCGAACAGCTCTTCTCCAAACTGCCACCGCCACCTCAACGACATTCTTCTGTTGTCTATCTCATCCATCGAGCCGAACATTGAAACACTTATTCAGGGCAAGCAACACCAGCTGTCTCACTGATTTGTATGTTTTTCAATAAAATTCTTGTATAATGTATTGTATATAGTCACTTTGGGGATTTCGTTTGTCAATCCAGCCCGCGGCCTGCTCCCAAAAGTCTCATCCGGCCCTCACTCTGAAAAGGTTGCCCGCCCCTGAATTAAGGTATGGCTGCCCCCTGGGAAAAAGTGATCACATAATAATAGAGATGGAAACAGAGGAGGAAGGAAATGAGGGAGACGAATCATATAAAAGAAACAGGTTAAACTATAGGAAGGCAGACATGGAAAATCTCAGGAAATACATTGGAGAGCTAGACTGGGAAAAGTTAAAGAGAACAAGAGAGGTGCAAGAAAAGTATGATATTTTTATGGAGGCATATGAACAAGGAGTTATAAAATATGTACCAGAATACATACCCAAGAAAAAGGAAAAAAGGATTGCTTTAATGCAAGATATGCAAAGGCAAAGGATAAAAAGAGACAAAGCGTGGAAGAGATTGAAAAGAAATAAGAATCAAAGGAATAAAGAAATTTTAAGATAGCAAGAAATGAATACGTGAAAATAAGGAGAGAAGAAGAGAAAGGATATGAAAAGGATATTGTCAAAAAGTGCAAGGGAGAACCTAAACTGTTTTATAGATTCATAAATGGAAAAATCAAGCCAAGGGAAACAATAGAAAGAGTGAATGATGGAAATAAGATAATCGAAGATCCTAAAGACATGACTGAACTGCTAAACAAAAGGTTCCAGCAAATTTTTACAAAAAAATCACAATTCAATGAATCACAAGATAACATGATAGATGTTCATATGGATGAAGTCATACAGCTAAAGAGGAGATATATAAAATAATGGAAGAGCTGGAAGAGAGGAAATCAGTAGGAGCGGATGGAGACTCGGGTTATATATTGAAAGAATGCAGAAATCAGCTGGTTGGACCGGTATATGATATCATAAAATGCTCAATAACAACTGGTAAAATACCAAATGAATGGCAGAGGGCTGAAGTGGTCCCTATATACAGAAGTGGAAAAATGGAAGAACCGCTAAACTACAGACCAGTATCATTGACCAGTGTAGTATGTAAAATATGCGAGAAAGTGATAAAGAGACAATGGACAAAATTTCTAGAACATAATATAATCACAAAAAAGCAGTATGGCTTTAGAAAAGGGCACTCATGTGTAACAAACTTACTGAGCTTTTACTCAAGAGTGACAGACAAACTACAGGAGAGGGACGGATGGGTTGATTGCGTGTACTTGGACCTGAAGAAGGCTTTTGACAAAGTTCCACATACAAGACTACTATGGAAGTTGGAGAATAAAGGAGGATTGAAAGGGAAAATGAAGAACTGGATGGAAAGTTACTTAAGGGGAAGAGAGATGATAACAGTGGTAAAGAACACAAAATCGGAATGGAGAATTGTATGGATAGTGGAGTGTCTCAAGGATCGGTATTAGCACCAATACTTTTCCTAGCATATGTAAATGATATGCCAGAGAGAGTAAACAGTTATATGAGCCTGTTTGCAGATGATGCAAAACTGTTGAGACATAAAAAACAGAAAAGACTGAAATTCTGCAAGATGACCTGAATAAGATTTGGGAATGGAGTATGAAATGGGAGATGGAATTCAATGTGAAGAAATGTCATGTAATGGAAATGGAAAAGAGTGAAGGAAGACCAAAATGGACATATAGAATGGGAGATGGAGAAATATTGAAGTAAGTTCAAGAAGAGAGAGATCTGGGAGTGACAATACAGGATAATCTACAACCTGAGAGTCATGTTAATAGGATATTCGGTGATACGTATAAAATGGTAGGAAATATAGGATTAGCATTCCACTACATGGATAAGGATATGATGAAAAAGTTAATAACCACTATGATTAGACCAAAATTGGAATATGCGGAGGCGATGTGGTCTCCCCATAAGAAGAAACATATAAAAAAACTAGAAAGAATACAAAGGATGGCAACAAAAATGGTTCCAGAACTGGAGGGATTGACATATGAAGAAAGGTTAAAGGGAATGGACCTGCCAACACTGGAACAAAGAGGAGAAAGGGGAGACCTAATACTAATTTATAAATTATTGATTAAAATGGAAGTAGTAGATAATGAGGAGTTACTACTAAGAGAAGGAATAAACACCAGGAATATAAGAGGACACAGTAAAAAATTGAGGAAGGGAAGATGCTTGAGACAAAGAAATATAGCTTCCCGCAAAGATATATAGAGGTTTTGAACAGACTAAGTGAGGATGTAGTATCAGCGAAGAGTGTGCAAAACTTTAAGGAAAAGTTGGACAAATACAGATACGGAGACGGGACCACACGAGTGTAAGCCCATGCCCTGTACATAATACTACAACTAGGTAAATACACACACACAAACGGAAAATATGAAAAAGATATAATCGACAAATGCAAAGACTATTCTATAGACATGTGAACAGCAAATTGAAGAATAAAGAAACAATCGATAAACTGAAAATGGATGAAAGTACATATGAGGATCCAGCAAAGATGGCAGAGGTGATGAATAACAGCTTCCATAGAGTTTTCACATAAGGAGATTTTGTACAACTCCCAAGCCAGGAAAGAGGAAGGGTTATGCAGGAGATACAGTTAACGGTGCAGGAGGTCAGGGAAAGTTTGAAAGAGCTGGATGTAAGAAAGGCGACGGGGCCGGATGGAGTATCAGGGTGGATCTTGAAAGAATGTAATGAGCAACTTGCAGAGAAACTGCACTTCATAATGAGCGCCTCCCTGAGTGAAAGAAGAGTACCACAAGATTGGATGAGAGCAAGAGAGAAGACCCATTAAATTACAGACCGGTATCACTCACTAGTGTGGTTGCGAAGATATGTGAGAGGCTGGTTAAAAACAGGTGGTTGAATTTCTTAGAAAGTGAGAAAATTATCTCGGATTGCCAGTTTGGATTCAGGAGAGGGGGATCTTGTGTCACCAACTTGTTGTGTTATTACTCAAGGGTGACAAATTTAATACAAGAGAGAGAAGGCTGGGCAGATGGAGTGTACCTGTATTTGAAAAAGGCATTCGACAAAGTACTGCACAGAAAACTAATTTGGAAAATTAAAAATAGGGGTAGAGTGGGTGATGGACTGATTAAGTGGCTGGAGGACTTCCTAACTAACAGGGAAATGAGGACAATAATCAGGGACAGGGTTTCCAACTGGTGCCCTGTGATGAGTGGGGTCCCGCAAGGTTCGGTGTTGGCACCAATAATGTTTGCTGTTTATATAAATGATATGTTGGACAGAGTGTTCAGCTATGTGAGTTTGTTTGCAGATGATGCAAAGCTATTGAGATGAGTGAATAATGTGAAGGACTGAGAGGCATTGCAGAGGGGCCTGGATAGAATATGGGAGTGGAGTGGTACATGGCAGATGGAGTTCAACCTTGGGAAATGTAAAAACAAATGGAGTTTGGTAGGAGTGGTAGAAGATGTGAATATGATTATAAGATGGAAAATGAGATAATATGCAGAGGAATGGAAGATAAAGATTTGGGAGTGACTGTCTCAGATAACATGTCACTGGACAAGCACATCAACAGGATAACGGGACAAACTCTGAATTTGCTGAGGAGCATAAGGATGGCATTTGTGTATTTGGAGGAAGAGATGATGAAGAAAATAATAGTTACAATGATAAGGCCAAGGTTGGAGTATGCAGCAGTGGTCTAGTCTCCTCACAAAAAGAAGAACATAAGGAAGCTGGAAAGAGTGCAGAGTGGCAACTAAGATGGTACCGGAACTTGTAGATCAGACTTATGAGGAGAGACTCAATAGCATGGGGCTCACAACCCTAGAGAGGAGAAGAGAAAGAGACCTGATAGCGGTGTACAGGGTTGCGAGCGGCGTGGAGCATTTGGACAGAGAGGACCTGTGTGTGTGGAACGAGAGGACATGGAAAGAAGTTGAGGGCGACCATGTGTAGGAGAGATGTGAAAAAGTTTAGCTTCCCAAACAGAAGCACTGAGCTATGGAATAGACTGGAGGAGGAGGTGGTTTTTGCGAGAAACATTCATGATTTTAAGGAAAAATTGGATAAGAGTGGATATGGAGACAGGACAGTGAGAGCGTAGCTCTTTTCCAGTATGTCACAACTAGGTAAACACACACACACACACACACACACACACACACACACACACACCACTCCGTAGTTCAGTCAGTTAAAGCTCTGCAGTGCCAGGCTTCGTGGCCTGGCAGGTAGAGGTTCAAACCCGCTCAGGCCGGGATTTTTCCACTGACAATGAGCGGTTACTGTCCCCCCTTGAGGAAGGGGGATGGGGTGTGTGAAGGTCCCAGCAGTACCCCAGAGATTGACTATAATGAGCTTGCTCTTGTCCGGAGGGTATTTGTTAGTGACTGTGAGTCAAACTTGTGATCGGGCTGTGGTGGTGAATTACACACACACACACACACACACACACACAGTTGGTGGAGGACTTCCTAACTAATAGGGAAATAAGGACAGTAATCAAGGACAAGGTTTCCAACTGGTGCCCAGTGAGGAGTGGGGTCCCACAAGGTTCGGTGCTGGCGCCAATAATGTTTGCTGTTTATATAAATTATATGGTAGACGGAGTGATCAGCTATGTGAGTTTGTTTGCAGATGATGCAAAGCTATTGAGACGAGTCAATGACGTGAAAGACTGTGAGGCACTGCAGAGGGACCTGGACAAAATATGGGAGTGGAGTGGTACATGGCAGATGGAATTCAACCTTGAGAAATGTAAAAAAATAGAGTTTGGTAGGAGTGGTAGAAGATGTGAATATGATTATAAGATGGGAAGTGAGATAATAAGCAGAGGAATGGAAGAAAAAGATTTGGGAGTGACTATCTCAGAACATGTCACTGGACAAACACATCAACAGGATAACGGGACAAACTATGAATTTGCTGAGGAACATAAGGACGGCATTTGTGTATTTGGAGGAAGAGATGATGAAGAAAATAATAGTTACAATGATAAGGCCAAGGTTGGAGTATGCAGCAGTGGTCTGATCTCCTCACGAAAAGAAGAACATAAGAAAGCTGGAAAGAGTACAGAGAGTGGCAACTAAGATGGTACCGGAACTTAGGGATCGGACTTACGAGGAGAGACCCAATAGCATGAGGCTCACAACCCTGGAGAGAAGAAGAGAAAGAGGAGACCTGATAGCGGTGTACAGGGTGGTGAGTGGGGTGGAGAATCTGGACAGAGAGGACCTGTGTGTGTGGAGTGAGAGAGAAACGAGAGGACTTGGAAAGAAGTTGAGGGCGACCATGTGTAGGCGAGATGTGAAAAAGTTTAGTTTCCCAAACAGAAGCATTGAGCTTTGGAATGGACTGGAAGAGGTGGTGTGTGCAAGAAACATTCATGATTTGAAGGAAAAGTTGGATAAGAGAGGATATGGAGACGGGACAGTGTGAGCATAGCTCTTTTCCCGTATGTCACAACTAGGTAAAATACAACTAGGTAAATACACACACTAATTTATTAACTGAATAAACAAATCAATCAGTCAATCAATGAAGGCATATGCATGAACAAAATAATAACAATAATTAAAACTTACCTTGTAAAATGTCATTCCGTCTATATTGTCCTCACCGACATGAAAACTGCCTGCAATGAGGTTCTCCCGTTTCCTTTGCTGCTCCTCCTCTGCCACCTGAAGAAGGTTATGGTCAGAATCAATCACACTGATCAGAAAACTATAAATACCATTGGCATCATCAATGGTGACTATTTCTTGTTGTACTGATGAGCACCTATCAATCTGGACTTCAGCAAAACTCTCTAGAGAGAAGCAAAGATGAGTTGCAGATTCAGCATGAGCCAGGCAAGATGGCACCACTATAAAACACCTGCCTATGCCACTACTGGGTTGGGGTCAACCAGAAGACCCCATCAAGAAAGCCTTCCAGTAATACAGGCTGAATATATTAAAAAAAAGTTAAAATGGTAATTTATTCATTTGGGCAAATTTCTCCAGTAAACAAATTTGTCCATTCATTTGTCATCTAAAATTTAAAAGCAATAACAGAAATACATGACTTAGCCTGCTAATCAAACAATACCATGCAATACTCACAATGAGATATTTAAGGTTGTTGGCCACCAAGAAAGCTTTTAGATCTAAACCAGACCTGGAAGCATAAAGCAAGCGAGCCCGGAACAGGTCAGTCTCGCGATCAACAAACCACCGACGCAAATCCTCACTCCGGCAGAAGACAAGACGCAGGATGAAATGAGACACGTGATCCTGCCTTCTGGCTTTCTGAATTTCATCAACTCTTTCTTTGGAATCTTTATCCTGCATCAAGTAAGAGAACAATCTAAATCAATTCTGTTGTGTTGAATATTTAGTAAATGGCATGGAATAATGCTGAGTAAAATCATCTGCATTTGAGTGGACTGGACAAAACTATTTGGTACATATGTACTAAGTGCACAAACCTTCACATCACAGTCAGATTATAAAAACTTATTTCAAATAAAGTATTTACTTCAAGATGGCAAAGACGCCTTAATGTAAGTTCATTATACATATAAAACAATTCATCAAACATGACCTAGTTTCTACCTCAGTCAAGAAGTAAAATTTCCCTCTTATCTTGAGGTAGTAGAGTACTTACTAAAGGTGAATGCAAATCCTTTGCAGAACTAATCATGCAAAAGAAAATGGAATATTTAAAGTTATCTTCTGATGGGAGCTAGGTACTACTCAGTTTTGATACTTGAAAATTCATATAAAGCACTCAAGGTGGAAACAAATCATTATAAAAATGGTCAGGAATCAAGCCTCTAGCTAAACAGGCAATATGAAAATCATCTGGAGGAGCTTTGAAAGTGAAATAAACATTCATTAGAAATGACTGGGAAGTGAACCACCTTGATGGGATTCACCTTACATAAAACTATAATAATCAAGGCAATACATGAACCATACTCTATTAGTAATCAACCAATCAGTTGGGGCAGACAGCAGGGGGCATGCTGCCTCCACCACCCTACAATGGCAGAACGGGGGTTCCTCCTGGCATGTCTTCATGCAGGCCCCCTTCCCATCCCAAGTACCTCATGGTAAGATCTATCAGCTTGCTCAAGCACAATCTCTGGGGATGTCCCCTTAGCCTCCTCTACTTGGGTTGTTTCTGTAAGAATCAACCTGGTGTTGGTGTTGATGGACTATGTAGGTAATAGATGTCGAATCAGTTTCAAGGAGTAGTTGCCAGCTTGACACAAAGTCATTCCAGTAACATCCCATGGTTCTGCATTGGCACAGAACAATGGTGGGTCTCATCAGGAAGTCTCAAGGCTTGGCCCACGATGTTATGGACTCACTCAGCACGAATATGTGATGCTGT
Source organism: Eriocheir sinensis (assembly GCF_024679095.1). Taxonomy (NCBI): domain Eukaryota; kingdom Metazoa; phylum Arthropoda; class Malacostraca; order Decapoda; family Varunidae; genus Eriocheir; species Eriocheir sinensis. The sequence continues at coordinate 6,201,291 of NC_066516.1, forward strand.
CAAAATCTGTGCAGAAGCATAACAATCTGGATCTTCAAGTCGCTTGTGCTTCCTGTCTTACTCTATGACTGTGAGACATGGACACTGAATAGTGACTTGGAGAGGCAGATTGATGCCTTCGGTAATTAGTAATCAACCTCGATCATCATACAGAACATTTTGCTTCTTTAATTTGTTAAAAATCATGTTAAAAGAGATATTCTGATCTATTCATAAGAGAGCTATTCCAATGCAATACAACTATTTCATGATTAAGAATCTCCTCTTGTGACTTACAGCTGCATTGATGAAATACTTGTTCTTTGAAAATTCTTCATACAAATTATTAATCCATTCATCTGAATCTTTGACATAACCCAGCAGATTCAAATGTTCCACAGCTCTTAAAACTGAAAAAAAAAAAAAAAAAATTATGAGATCACATCCAAAACTATAAATACTTTGAAAACTGTACAGAGCAAATATATGGAATGCAATCTGAGCTTTTGATAACAATCTCTCAGTCTAGGCTAAAGCTTCATATATCATTCAACTTCCAAATATTTTTCAGCTAGTTCTAGAAACTGGTGGTATATCTGAATGTGTGTGATGTGTGTCTGTGTGTGTGTGAGAGAGAGAGAGAGAGAGAGAGAGAGAGAGAGAGAGAGAAAGCAAATATAAAAGAAATATAAAATAATCCTGCAAATCAATATTTTTTTCTTTAAACCCTTACTTTTCAGCCTGTCAGAGGCAATGTCATCAAATTCAGTCAATAAGATGTCTCCTGTTGGTGGGTCACTGTAGAACTGAACGCCAGAGGGATAGTTAACTTCAATCTGAATTTCTAATCTTCTGCGTACTCTTCTACCCTTGAATTCCATCTTTAATTCTGCTCTCTGTAAAACAAGAGATTAAGGCCGGTATAATACGACACTTTCACTTCTCACATCAACTATATATTTCTAAAGGTTAAAGGAGGGATCAATTGGGTTCTCATGAGTGCTTTTTCTAGGTTGATGGTACAGAAGAAGGGTCACACTACCACCACAGTCATAAAACTACTCTTGCCAGCTTGTTCAAGAAAGGCCAGTCAGTTAGGCTGTAACGTATTTGTCATGCTGTATTAAGATGCGTGAGGTATAAACACTATAAACTATCAATCAATCAATCAATCTAACCATCCATGGGCTCATTTAATTTATCCTACACTGCTAACCGAGCCTTTTTCATTGTCATGGGCATTCCCCTTCGCCAGCTTGTTGAAGAAAGGCCATACAGATAAAAAGTAATGTATTTGTCATGTTAATTGCTGGAGACTGTGTATAAAAAGGCTATACTTACCCGAGGCAGGAGGGCGTCGTGTCAAATATCAAAACGGTGCTGTTAAAGCTTGTCCGCCATAACGTGAGTGGCTGAGTATTCTTCTTCTTCTTCTTTTGAGTTGTTCCGCTTTGTATCGCTTCTTAGGTCCTCCTCCACACTTCCCATCAAGGTAAATGTAATGCTTCCTATATAACACCTGAGTGAGCTGCGCGCCGACTGCCCAGGCCGGGGATTCGAACCCTGGCCCACAGATTCAAAGCTAGGCGGTCACACCACTCGACCACGAAGGTGAAGTAATGATGGCACAGTCGGAAAATATCTTTGATTAATGCTTTTAGAGATGCAACTGAGAGGTACCGGTATAGCCTAGACATGGGAAAATCCAGGGAGCTATATAGGAGAGATAAAGAAGAAAAAAGAAAAAGAAAAAGGAGGAGGAGGAGGAGGCCGGGAGGAAAACAAAAAGAAGAGGAAAAGGAAGAAGAAGAAGAGGTAGAAGAATATTTTTTTAAGAGGTAGAAGGAAGTAGAAAAAGAAGGGGGAGGAGGAGGAGGAGGCCGGGAAAAAGAAGAAGAAGAGGAAAAAGAAGTAGAAAAAGAAGGGGGAGGAGGAGGAGGGCGGGAGGAAAACAAAAAGAAGAAGAGGAAGAAGAAGAAGAGAAAGAAGAAGTAGAAAAAAGAAGGGGGAGGAGGAGGAGGAGGCCGGAAGGAAAACAAAAAGAAGAAGAGGAAGAAGTAGAAAAAGAAGGGGGAGAAGGAGGAGGAGGAGGAGGCCGGGAGGAAAACAAAAAGAAGAGGAAGAAGAAGAAGAAGAGGAAGAAGAAGAAGTAGAAAAAGAAGGGGCCGGGAGGAAAACAAAAAGAAGAAGAGGAAGAAGAAGAAGAGGAAGAAGAAGTAGAAAAAGAAGGGCGCGGAGGAGGAGGAGGAGGCCGGGAGGAAAACAAAAAGAAGAAGAGGAAGAAGAAGAAGAGGAAGAAGAAGAAGTAGAAAAAGAAGGGGGAGGAGGAGGAGGAGGAGGCCGGAAGGAAAACAAAAAAGAAGAAGAGGAGGAAGAAGAAGAAGAAGAGGAAGAAGAAGAAGTAGAAAAAGAAGGGGAGGAGGAGGAGGAGGAGGCCGGGAGGAAAACAAAAAAGAAGAAGAGGAGGAAGAAGAAGAAGAGGAAGAAGAAGAAGTAGAAAAAGAAGGAGGAGGAGGAGGAGGAGGAGGCCGGGAGGAAAATAAAAAGAAGAGGCCGGAAGAGGAAGAAGATTGATTGCTTGATTGATAGTTTAATATTATTGTTGCAATAAGAGAAGAAGAAGAAGTAGAAAAAGAAGGGTGAGGAGGAGGAGGAGATCGATCGAAGAACAAAAAGAAGAACAAGAATACAAGAACAATTGAAAAAAGCTAAAGTCCCCCATTATCTTAAGAATTAAAACGACCCATATATAGCTGAACCGACCCTAAGATAAAGCAAATTCTCATCAATATATAAATATACCTTAGATAACGTAAAAAAATAACAAAATCTTATTTTTATCGGTGACATATATATAGGTATTGAGAATGAGAAGTGCAGTGTTGCCATTCTGCGGGGAGTTTTCTAATTTATTTTAACTCTACCTAGCAGTGAGTGAAGCGACGCCCCCTCAGGTGTATGATCTCCATTAGTTAGTTAGTTAATTAAAGCTGCAGTGCATTTGTGAAATATCCTCGTGTGAAGAAGAAGAGGAAGAAGAATTAAGGATCGAGAACAAGAACAAGAAGAACAAAAAGGAGCAAGGAGGAAGAGGAGAACACAAGAAGAAAAGGAAAAAGAAGAAGAGGAAGAACAGGAACAAGAACAAGAGGAAGACGAAGAAGAACAAGAAGAAAAACAAGGACAATAAGTATAATTAAGAGGAACAAGAATAAGAACAGGAAGAAGAACACGAAGGGGAAGAAGAATAAGAAGAAGCAGGGGTCGAGAGAGAAGAAGACGAAGAAAAAGAAGTGGAAGAGGAAGAATGAGGACAAGAAAGATGATGATGATGATGATGATTTAGAGCTGGCAACGGTGTCTTCTCGTCTGCCTCATCCTGGCCATGGCGACTTCCAGGAGCGAGGACTTTTTGGGGCAGAAATGGGACCGTTGTGTGGCGGATACGCTCATCAAGACGGGTGAGAAGACCGATAAATAACGTGTCTGTAACCTGGTACAGTTTAAATATGGAGCTCCCCGTGGGTTGTCACTATAAGCTGCAGTTTTCTTTCCGGCGACTTAAGATTTTGAGAACATTTTACTCCAAAGGAATGTTATTATTTGGGTTTCTTTTGTGTTTTCCGTGTTTTCTTTCACTAAATGATGGTGCAAGTTTCTATATCAGTTCTTCAGTCATTAAGTATTTTTTTTTTTTTTGTGTGTGTGTGTGTGTTTGAAGATACCCTAAACTTAACCTAGTCTAAAACCTCAAACAGTTACTATAGGTCATCTTACCTAGACATCTTACCTAGAGGGGTTCCACGAGAAGGGAAGCCCACAAGTGCCAACACGCCAGCAGAATGCATATTTGCATAATTACTCTTAGCACTAAAACTATTAAGCCGCTGCTGGAATGTGTGTTGATTGCACTAAGTAAAGACTAGTTATAAAATATAATGACATATGTATATAAGTGAAATAAGTATTTATATTGATTGATTGATTGATAGTTTATTGTTGCAAGTAAAACAACAAAGGAGATATTTATATTTCTGTAATTGGCGGTTAAGATTCGTTTAAGGTCCGTGCCAGTATCTCATTACCTACCTTATGAAACATCACTATCTATTCATATATCTTTTCTACAAACCTTCAACAGTCATGGAAACGCTTTGAAAATCGAATTCAAGGACTTATTTTTTACTCTTGAAAATAGGGGATAATGTTTACGAAAGCGCGTTGCCTTCTCTGCTGCCGCGGCAACGCTGCAGCGGGTGTTGCGAGAAATACCTCCTCGGTGAAATAAGTCACATATACATGAGGGGGGGGTCCAGTGGGGGGGCTTAGCCCCCCCTGGTTAGAAGGGGGGGTCGAGGGGGGCACAGCCCCCCCGTTAGTAGGTCGTAAAGTTCGGTTGGAGTAGTTTAAATATGCTCCCCGACCCTAAGCCCTCTGCGAGCTATTTTGCGGCTGCGGCGGCTGCAGCGCCGCCACGGCCAGCAGAGGAAGCGACGCGCTTTCGTAAACATTATCCCCTATTTACAAGAGTAAAAAATAAGTCCTTGAATTCAATTTTCAAAGCGTTTCCATGACTGTTGAAGGTTTGTAGAAAAGATATATGAAGAGATAGTGATGTTTCATAAAGTAGATTATGAGATACTGGCACGGACCTAATACGAATCTTTACCCTGTAATTAAATAAAGTAATTTAGAGTTGATATGTTCTTTGACAAGAGTGTTTAGGAACTATAGTTAAAAAAGAGATCATATGAAATTGTATATGAGAATACATTAGTATTAGTATGTAGGGGTTAATATTCGTATAATCTTTGACCAAGGTACTCTGCTAGTTTTCTCTTAAATACAGTTAAGGATGTTGACAGGATAACTGTGTCTGGCAGGCTATTCCACAAAGCAATCACTTGGACTGAAAAGTATCGCCTACATATTTCTGTGTTGCTGTGGGGTAGAAATATTCTATGTGAATTTCCATGGGTCCTAGAGGATGTCTGGAGGGAAAATAACTTCGAGGGTTGTACAGGAGAGAGGCCATTGAAAATCTTCCAGACCTTGACTATGTCAGCTCTAAGCAGTCTGCCATGCATAGAGAAGAGACCCAAGGCATCCAGTCGGGAGGCATAGTCAAGATGTGAAAGTCCAACAATCTCCTTGGTCCATCGTCGTTGAACTCTCCCAAGCATGTTAGTATCACCTACATACCCTGTGTGCCATAGAACTTAGCAAAATTCCAACACAGGACGGATATGAGAGGTGAGAAGAGATTTCATAAACTCAGGCTCACGGTTAACTGTGCTCTTAAGTAAATTCGACGAAATTCCTGCAGCTTTATTTGCAAGAGAGCGTACGTGGAGATGAAACTTCAACGAAGTATCCACTTGAACCCCTAAATCTGATGCAGACTGCACAAACTGTAAAGGATTTCCTCTAATATAGTAGTCAGAGTATGGGCCAATATTTGGAGCAGATCCTCGGCAGAACCTAAGAACACGGGTCTTATCAGAGTTGAGCCTGAGCCCCCATGATTCCGCACGTGACACCAGTAGGTCTATATCTCTCTGCACAGAAGCAATATCTAACAATGTAATGTGTATATTTTCAGATCATCAGCAAAAATTTTGTATTTACAGGTCAGACTGTGAGCCACAAAGTTAATATAAATGAAAAAAAGGGTTGGTCCAAGGACAAACCCCTGGGGAACTCCACTAGTTACATGTGTAGAATCACTCTCAGAACCCCCAACCACAACCCTCATCACTCTACCGTTCAGAAATCCATGTATCCAAGAAAGTAAGGGACCCCCTATACCGATTTGGGAGAGCTTACTGATCATAATGTTATGATTAACAAGGTCATACGCTTTACTAAAGTCAAATAGTATGAGGTCGACCACATGCCCCTGATCAAGCCAGCAGGTGGCGTCATTGTATGTTAGAAGGAGCTGATCATCAACTGAGTGAGCCTTACGGAAGCCAAACTGATTAGAATCTAATAAGTTATTATTCACGAGGAAAGATGTCAGATTGTTCACAATAATATGCTCGAGACACTTGCAGGATACTGAAGTGAGACTTATTGGTCTGTAATTAAGAGGGGAAGAATGCACACCTTTCTTAAAGATGGGGACTACTTGGGAAGACTTCCAGACTGATGGGAGTTCACCAGTTTGGACTGACTTATGGAAGAGCCAGAGAAAATTCATATATGCTTCCTTACCAATGAGACTTTTTATACAACAAAGTGAGGTTATTCTTTGTTGATTTATACCTCACATATTTGAAGTGAGGTATAAATCAACAAAGAATAACCTCACTCACCATAAGGTGTTGGCAATCATGTGTTTGAAGATACCCTAAACTTAACCTAGTCTAAAACCCCAAATAGTTACTATAGGTCATGACTCAGAAAAATCATATATGCTTCCTTGCTAATGAGACTTTCTATACAACAAAGTGAGGTTATTCTTTGTTGAATTATACCATAAGGTGTTGGCTATCATGTGTTTGAAGATACCCTAACCTTAACCTAACAAAACCCCAAACAGTTATTATAAGTCTTGAATCAGAAAATTCTTATATGCTTCCTTATTAATGACACTTTATCAGGGTTGGAAAAAATCATGATATAAAAAAAAATCAATTTATTTGTTTTAATCATTTTTTATTTATTTAAATAATTTGTTTAAATTTAAATGATTTTTTTTCTGCATTAACCCTTGTTTGTTTCTTTTGGTTATTTGTTTCAGTCTTATGAGGCCATTTTCTTGTATTAAACTTGGCTGATGAATGAAACAATAGTTTAATATACATTACCCAAGATGAGTTTTTTACATAAAAATCATGTTGGAATAATACTTCAATTTTTTTATGCTTTTGAATATTTTTCTTGTAAGAGATGACAATGATTCATTGGTGCCTGACTTGCTACAGAACCAGTACAGGAACAATGCAAGACAAGGGGACTTGATACTTTACCTGTACAACTGGATCACATGTTCTTCCTTCTTCCTTTATATATATATATATATATATATATATATATATATATATATATATATATATATATATATATATATATATATATATATATATATATATATATATATATATATATATATATATATATATATATATATATATATATATATATATATATATATATATATATATATATATATATATATATATATATATATATATATATATATATATATATATATATATATATATATATATATATATATATATATATATATATATATATATATATATATATATATATATATATATGACTTTATATACAAAAAAGTGAGGTCATTCTTTGTTGATTTATACCGTAAGATGCTGCCTATCATGTGTTTGAATATATCCTAAACTCAACTAGCTAAACCTAACAATAGTGGTGGGCACCGCTAACCGAAAAGTTAGCTTTGTTAATTGGTAATCCACCAACTAAAAAGGTTTTTGTTTGGGGGGGGGTATTTCGTTGGGGATGTACCCCAAGGGAGGAATGCAGTGCATGCTGCGCAACCACCCAGATGGCAGGTAGAGAGATGTCCAGTCCTTTCAAATGGGGCCCCAACAATGGGGCTGGGGTGACGGAAAGAGCCCAAATCTTTCCACTCCCAATGGCACTGGGTAGGACTCGAACCTATACTCTCCAGCATCTCGCCAGAATGCAAGGTGGAGACTCTAACCACTGGGCCACGGGACCCCCAAAACTAAAAAGTTAGCTTTGCTTACTCTAAAGTCTAAACTGCTAAACTGATCAAGAAATTAGTGGAAGCTAATGCTAACTACTAACCGCTAACTTTTTTTAATATGGATTTAACTTCAGTTTAGTATTTTGGCCCTAAAACCCCATCTGTCCATTAATGATGGTGTCCTTGGGTTGGCACATGATGCACTGGAAGTGCAAGACATTGGCGTTTGTCATATCTCTTGATTTAAGGACAAAGTACTTCTCAAGGTGGGGCCACGGGTTCTGGAATTTTGGGGACTCCTGGTCGTTAGCTTGAATGTCCTCCGCTTCACCCTCAGCTGCTGCCGGCTACTTAACATGATCAGCATCCTCAGGCGGAACAAAAACATCCTCACTCTGGTCACCTTCCATGGTGTCGTTAATGATAAATAAGGCGACAATAATGAACACGACTACACGGTGACGTCGTCGCAGCTGAACAGAATAAAGAGCCCAACAAGCAACAACAAGAAGAGAAGAGAAAGAAGCCTCCAGTTTATCCTAAATCCATATACATATTTTACCCAAGGTTTCCTGCAAATTTACGCATTTTTTAACTTTTTCCATAGCTGACACTTTTATTATTATTTTAAGTTTATTTCTTGTCAGGTGGAAAAATATTGAATTCTTGCTACTAAATCCAGAGTTCAAAGAGTTGGAAATGGAAGATGCATTACCCTAAATATTGGCCTAAAATACCAAAAAGTTTCCCTAATAATTGTCCTATTACCCTACTTTAAAGCATGATTTACCCAAATGTGGAAGCCCTGGAATTATTGTGCCATGTGGCTCAACTGGTGCTGTGTCTGCCCACAATGGACAAAACCAAACTTATATGAATTTTTTTAGTGGATTTACCATATGATGGGGCTAAATGAAACAAAATAAACCAAATTTCATCACATTAATCATTATAACTTGGATCATAGTAGGAAAAGAGATCTGAAAACTTTTCCACCAAAAAGAAGAATCTTATTTGTAACTTGCTATAAAGAAATTGAAAAAAAACATTCATACTGTGTGTTTCATTCAAACAGAAAAACTTGTTTTTAGTGTTATACATTGGGGCTATTTGGAACACTTAAAAGAAAGAGCTTTTTGTTGTGTTGATAATGCGCTCTGCATGGTTTGATCCTTTTTGAAACAGCATCAGTTTTGTTTTGGGGTCATGAGTAAGATTGGTTTCATCGTAACTGGTTATGTTATCTAGAGGAACCCCATCAAGTGTTTTTAAGGTTCTGAAAGTATTCTTCAACAGTAGCGTCAGAGGCAGCAGCTCAATCCTTGAAATGTTTTGGCAATGTCTTTTTGTAATAATGTCAGAATAGCACTTAAGGAAACCATACCCCCAGTCATCACCAGGTAAATTGTCTTTGAAACAGGTGACTTGTCGACTTTTCTTGTTCAAGTAGTGTTGCACAAAGCGTCGCAGTTCTTCCATGTCGAAAGCCAGTCCATAGTCACTAAGGGTAGCTACATTAACAGCCATAGTCCTCTTTTCATCTTGTAAAAGAGCTGTAGGATGCCCCAACTGACCCAGGTTCTTGACAAGCCCTTTCGAACGTCTTAAGAGTTGCCATGGGGATTTTGTAGCGCTTGCTTATTGTCCTAATTGTGTCTTCTCCTTTTTCAATGTCAAGGAGAGCACTAACCATATCATCCTGGCTGTACTTGAGCATGCTGGAGTCTTCCTTCCTTTTGTACTTCCTCACCATGATGAAAATACAAACAAAATCTTGATTAGGAACTGCCACTTAGACCCAGGCCCATGTTCCATGGTTCCATTTAGCCCCATACACAAATTTCAACTATAGCAGCTATACAGTTAAAGCTTCCTACCTCATACTTCTACACAACTTACCTGAGTAATGGTGTATTGACTCCTGAATATTTGAGTTTCTTTTTGTAACAATTGTATATTTGGGAACTTTAGCGTTTTACGCTAATTGTACTGGACATTTAGCATTGAAAATTACACCTTCAAAGAAAACATTAAAAGAAAACAATTACAATGCTGGAATCAAACACAATACTATTTTTGATCAATTACGATCATTCCCAAATCCACACATGCATTCAGATTTAAGTTTTGAACTTCTGAACATTTACCAAAGATAGTTATTCGCAAAAAATATAAAAATAATGTAATTGTTCCAAATAGCCCTGCGTGTTTATAATATCCCCATCTTATGGTAAGTTAGCGGAGGAGGAACTACGTACACTTTGCAGGAGCTAATTGATCCGCTAACTGTTTCCAAAGTTAGCGAAAATGCTAAATCAGTTGCGAAAAAGTTAGCTTCGATAATTAGCGGTTAGCAGATTAGCGGAACTGTGCCCACCACTGCCTAACAAAACCCCAAACAGTTACTCTAGGTCTTGACTCAGAAAATTCATATAAGCTTCCTTACTGATGAAACTTTTTATACAACAAAGTGAGGTCATTATTGATTAATACCATGAGGTGCTGCCTATTATGTGTTTGATGATACCCTAAACTTAACCTAACAAAACCTCAAAGTTACTATAGGTCTTGACTCAGAAAATTCATAAAAGCTTCCTTACCAATGAGACTTTCTACACAACTAAGTGAGGTCATTCTTTGTTGATTTATACCATATGGTGTTGGCAGTCATGTGTTTGAAAATACCCTAACCTTAACCTAACAAAACCCCAAACAGTTACTGTAGGTCTTGACTTGGAAAATTCATATATGCTTCCTTACCAATAAGACTTGCTATGCAACAAATTGAGGTTATTCTTTGTTGATTTATACAAGAAGTTTCTGGCTATCATGTGTATAAAGATACCTTAAACTTAACCAAACCTTACATAACAAAACCCCAAACAGTTACTATAGGTCTAGACTCAGAAGATTCATGTATGCTTCCTTACTAATGTGACTTTCTATACAACAAAGTGAGATTATTCTTTGTTGATTTATACCTTAAGTTGCTGGCTATCATGTGTCTGAAGATACTCCAAACTTTACCTAACCTAGCACAATCACAAAAAGTTACCATTTGTCTTGACTCAGAAAAATCATATGTTGTTCCATACTGAGTGAGGTCATTCTTTGTTATCATGTGCCATAAGCTGTCACCTATTATGTGTTTGAAGATGCCCTAAACTTAACCTTACAAAACCACAAAAAGTTACTATACGTCTTGACTCAGAAAAATCATCTATTCTTCCTTATTCCTTATTCTTTCTGTATAACACAGTGAAAGTTTCCTTTGTTAATTTATACTATAGGTGTCTGGATATCATGTTTTTGAAAGTTCCTTAAATTTAACCAAACCTATTGGAAATACAATTTCTGTTACTTAATACTTTTTAATTAAGGTCTGTTAAAAAAAATTGGTTTGTTTATTAATTCGATAACACGTGTGAAAAATTTGAAAATTCCTGAAAATTCCCAAAATTTCTGGGCACTGAAAATTCCAGGAAAGTTTCTATTTTTTCAGAAACTTTCCCACCTTTTGCAACCCTAAATGTTTGAGTAATTATTATTGTTGTTATTGAAGGTTATTGATATTTTTTACATGAGAAAATATGTGCAGGAATATTCATTATTAGTGAGACCCACTTTCTAATCTATGTTTTTTCTCCTCACAGGTGGAGGCCTTACTCTGGGAATCGTGTTCTCTGCAATATTGTTTAGAAGTGAGTCATAATTATCTTATTTATTTTCATACATCTTTAATTTGTTCATCCTGGAGCAAAAAAGTAAACCAAGAATTTTTAAAACCATAGTTTCATCATATTAGTCAATGAATAAACTTTAATAAAACAAAAATATTTATGTACATTGTATGCACAAGCTTTTTGATCTGATTCTAATATATACAACCCAAAATGTTTTTACTCAGGTAGGCATTTTACAAGCATGTTATATGTTAGCCAACTCCTGGGAAAGAACACAGTAACAAATGTCTTGGCTACCTATAAACATTGCTGCTATTTATCTGTAACGTGACTCCATATTCCCTCCAGAATGTTTCTTTGAGGGGGTTGTCATGGCAGGTCTTAATTTCTCCTTGTCAATTCAGTTCCTTTCCACAACATTAACATCTCCCCCAGCAGTGCTCACTATGCCACACTAGGCACTCCTATAGGACTCATACACCCTTACCAGAGTCATCTATCTGCATTTTCATAACATTTCCAAACATAGGCACACTCTCAGGCATCTTTTAAGGAAACTGGAAAACACAGAACGACCGAGGGGAAACATCTTGAAGTGGATGGAGGACTATTTGCGAGAGACAGATGAGGACAGTAATAAGAGATAACTTGTCAGGGTGGACTGGCATAACAAATGGAGTACCACAAGGATTAGTGTTGGGTCCAGCAATGGTTTTGGTTTACATAAGTGACATGGTGGAAGGAGTAAATGGCTACACTAGTGTTTTCTGATGAGGCAAAGTTAATGAGAGAAGTGGTGGAGGAAGAAGACTGTTTAAGGTTACAAGAAGACATTGATAGATTTTCTAGCTGTAACCAGGAGTGGGAAGTGCAATTTACTGCTCAGAAATGTAAAGTTCTTGAATTAAGCCAAGGAACCAGGAGGCCCAGCTGAAATTATGAAATAAGGAGCAATCAAATTCAGAAGGCACAAGAGGGAAGAGTTATCTATCTATATCTTCGATGCCCTGTTCCCTCATGGGAACTTCCCTCCAGGGGGTGGCCACGGCAGAAGTGTCTCCATCTCTCCCTGTTTTGGCACTCTCTCACAACACACTTAATCCTGCTACTTCCTACTCTCTCACTCCAGTACTCACTCACCCCATTGATCCACTTCTCAGATGGTCTTTCCCTGATGCATTCCAAAACAACTTGTCCCCAGAGAAACACATAAGCAAGATTACAAGAGAAACATAAAAGCTCCTTACCAACATTAGGGTGATGTTGCACTACATAGATGAGGATATGATGATGAAGTTGATGTGTTGGTGATTCAACCAAGATTGAAATATGGAACGGTGATGTGCTCTCAACACAAAGAAAAATTCTAGGAGAATAGATAGAATCCAGAGAACAGTGACAAAAATGGTGCCTGGCTTGAGACTTGACATATGATGAGAGACTGCAAAGATTGGGTTGTGTCTACCTTGGAGAAGAGAAAAGGTAGATCTGATTGCAGTGCACAGAGCGATGAAGGAAATGGAAACTATCAACAGGGATCTCCTGTTTGTATGGGATACTACAAATACAAGAGGTCTCATCAAGAACTGGAATGGCTTACAGATGTACACACATACACACACACACATACACACGGCCCGGTAGCTCAGGGGTAGAGCGTCTGGCTCACAACCAGGACCGGGGTTCAATTCCCTGGCTGGGTGAAGATAAGTTGGGTTTCTCTTCTTTCACGTGTAGCCCCTATTCACCTAGCAGTGAGTAGGTACGTGACATCAGGCAAGGAGTTGTGACCTCGTTGTCGCGGTGTGTTGTGTGTGAGTGGTCTCAGTCCTACCCAAAGATCGGTACTACGAGCTCTGTGCTCTTCCGTAGGGGAATGGCTGGCTGTCTTGAGAGAGGCCCGCAGCAGACCAAGAGGTGAATTACACAAGTAAACAATACGGCTTCAGAAAAGGGCGCTCATGTGTAACAAACTTACTGAGCTTTTACTCAAGAGTGACAGACAAACTACAGGAGAGTGACGGATGGGTTGATTGCGTTTACTTGTACTTGAAGAAGGCGTTCGACAAAGTTCCACATACGAGACTACTATGGAAGCTGGAGAATAAAGGAGGTTTGAAAGGGAAAATGAAGAATTGGATGGAAAGCTACTTTAGGGGAAGAGAAATGAGAACAGTGGTAAAGGACACAAAATTGAAATGGAGAATTGTAGAGAGTGGAGTGCCTCAAAGATTGGTATTGGCACCTGTATTCTTCCTAGCATAGGTAAATGATATGCCGAAGGGAGTAAACAGTTATATGAGCCTGTTTGCAGACGTTGCAAAACTACTAAGACATACTAGAAACAGTAAAGACTGAAATTCTGCAAGATGACCTGAACATGATTTGGAAATGGAGTATTAAATGGGAAATGGAATTAAGTGTGAAGAAAAGTCATGTAATGGAAATGGGAAAGAGTGAAGGGAGACCAAAATGGACATATAGAATGGGAGATGGAGAAATATTGAAGTAAGTTCAAGAAGAGAGAGATCTGGGAGTGACAATACAAGATAATCTACAGCCTGAGAGTCATGTTAATAGGATATTCGGTGATACGTATAAAATGGTGAGAAATATAGGATTAGCATTCCACTACATGGATAAGGATATGATGAAAAAGTTAATAACCACTATGATTAGACAAAAATTGGAATATGCAGAGGTGGTGTGGTCTCCCCATAAGAAGAAACACACACACACACAAAAAAAGAAACTAGAAAGAATACAAAGGATGGCAACAAAAATGGTTACAGAACTGGAGGGATTGACATATGAAGAAAGATTAAAGAAAATGGACCTTCCAACACTGGAAAAAGAAGAGAAAGGGGAGACCTAATACTAATTTATAAATTATTGAGCAAAATGGAAGATGTTGATAATGAGGAGTTACTACTAAAAGAAGGAATAAACACCAGGAGCACAAGAGGATACAGTAAAAAATTGAGGAAAGGAAGATGCTTGAGAGACATAAAGAAATATAGCTTCCCACAAAGAAATATAGAGGTTTGGAATGGATTAAGTGAGGATGTAGTATTGGCGAAGAGTGTGCAAAACTTTAAGGAAAAGTCGGACAAATACAGATATGGAGGCAGGACCTCACGAGCGTAAGCCCAGGCCCTGTAAAGCTACAACTAGGTTGATACACACACACACACACACACACACACACTGCTCTGATAGCGCTGTGCTGCCAGTCTGTGTGGTGTGGCAGGCAGAGGTTCAAGTCCCGCTCAGGCCGTTTTTTGTCCACTGACTAGGAGCAGTTACTGTCCCTCCTTAAGCAAGGGGGATGGGGTGTGTGGTGTGTGATATTCTGGCAGTTCCCAGAGATCGACTAATGAGCCTTGCTCTAATCAGGAGGGTACTTCCTGGCTACTGCAAGTCCAACTGGTGATCAGGCTGTGGTGAAATACACACACACACACATTCTGGGTTCCATCACACATGTCCTGACTCCAGTCCCACCACCCTTACATACCACCTGCATCCCTTACCTCCATTCCCCTCCCACCTGTCCTCCCCCAAGCCGGTGGCTGAGTGGTAGCGTGCTGGGCCCACATTTACCGCGTGATGGACAACGCGGGTTCGAATCCCCACGCTACCACCTCGGATTTTTCAGTCACCGCCGAGTGGCTTAAAACTACCCACATGCTGTTCTGAAGCCACCTGTCCTCCCCCAATCCGGTGGCTGAGTGGTAGCGTGCTGGGCCCACATTCACCGCGTGATGGACGACGCGGGTTCGAATCCCCACGCTACCACCTCGGATCTTTCAGTCACCGCCGAGTGGCTTAAAACTACCCACATGCTGTCATGAAGACCACCCATCAACCTGTACTCTCGAGGAAACCGTCCAAGTGAATCAAGAATGAGTTCCGAGGGGCAGCATGAGCCAAGAGAAGATGGCGCCACTATAAACACTTGTCTGCGCCATGATGGGCTTGGGTCGACTACCATCCAGGCCCCTCAAGAAAGCCTACTGGTGCTATAGGCGTTCACGAAAAAAAAAAAATCTCAACCTCCCACCTCTTGCCCTCCAAACCCACAGCTCCCGGCCCCCCCCTCCTACTTTGCTCCCCAACTCTTCCACCCCCATACTTTCCCCATTTTTACATAAAGATTTACACCAATCTGAAAACAACACTAGCATTTGCTAACATGGCTGGTAGCAAGAATTTTTGCTACATATAGAGTAGGGGTTCCCAACCTTTTTGTTCCTCTGTACCCCTTGGGCATTTTTATAGGTTCCCGTGTACCCCTAAAAATTTAGGATTAAAAACAATGAAATTATAATATTTTGATATTTTATAATGAAATTTGTATGTGTAGACTGATGATATAATTTGAATAACAGTTTTGCTTCTTAAAACAAGGAAATTGAAGAAAAAAAAAGAAAAAAAGAAAAAAAAAACACGACATTGTGCTATTTGAATGCAGATTACAACACCATTTATTGTACAGTAGTGGTTATTCTCTCGGACCCAATGTACCCCCCGAAAAGTGCAAATGTGTACCACTGGGGGTACATATACCCCAGGTTGGGAACCCCTGATATAGAGAGTTGCAGTGAAGTATCATTTCTGTATATTTAACTGCCCGGATGACCTATTAACCTTTTCTCGTACAGGACGACCATGGCCTTTAATTTTTGGAATGGGAGCTGGTATGGGTATGGGATACGCCAACTGTCAACGGGAATTTGATGAGCCATTCCTTGTCAAAGCAGAAAAGATAGTTGTAAGTCTTGCTGACATATAACTTTTTTCTTGTTCTTATGATATTTTCAGGGCTTTCTTGTAAGCTTATAGTAAGGTAAATTTATTGCAAGAGTTGTGCTCTTAGAAAACTAATCATGCAGTAAATTATTGAATAATGAACAAAATATAATGATCTATTGTGGTAAGATTCAAGACCTGGCAAACCCCATGACAAAATCATAAAACAGTTTTCCCTCAAATGTTAATGCATAAATATTGTAGTAGAAAAGATAATATATTGTGCCTTATATCAATCAATTAATAGAGGCATACGCTGGGAGGTCTGTTGCCTCACCCATGCTGCAACTCTGTCCTTTGTTATCCCTCCAAGAAAGTCTCCATGCAGGCCCCCTAACTATCCTAAGTACTTCACGACAGGAATGATCAACTTCTCAAACCATGAGCTTTGTGGGCATCCCCTTGACCTCCACTCAGGATTGTCTTTTACAAAAGCAATGTGGTGAGCAGGATTGACTTCTAGGTAGCGTACCACAAGCCTAGCTTGAGTTGACGTTCACAGACTTTGCAGTCAAAAGGCCTTGATTTAATCTCATGAAGTAATTGCCAATTTGACAAAACCAATCCAGCAATATCCCATGATTCGTGTGGACTTTTAATACTCAAGGCAAATTTAGGTAAATTAGGGTAGGCGGTGGCTGAGTGGTTAGCGTGCGGGCGTAGCATTCATGACACCATGGACAATGTTGGTTTGAATCCCCACGCTAATACCTGGAATTTTTAAGTCACTGCCGAGTGGCCTAAGACTACCCACATGCTGTCCAGAAGACCACCCATCAACCCAGACTCTAGAAGAAACCATCCAAGTGAAGAATGAGTTCCGGGGGGCAGAATGAGCCAAGCATAACTTGTGCCACTATAAAAATTGCCTGTGCCATGACGGACTTGGGCCGACCTCCAGGCCCATGAAGAAAGCCTACTGGCACTACAGGCAGATGTAAAAAAAGTCAATGTGTGTTGTCCATGTCTCACAAACTCTAAATAATGACTTGAAGAGGCAAATTGATGCCTTTGGTAATAATTCCCTTTACAGTATCATGAAATATCAGGGGAATGGCTGCCAAATTGGCACTTACTTTGTGAGACTAGAGGTCAATTACCTGCATGGTCTGTAAATGCCAAGTTCGGCTACACAGGCATGACATGCTACCCATACACTGGCTCTTCTCACCAGGTTGTTTCTATAAGAGACAACTTTGAGTGGAGGAGGCAGTTTGTGAATTGAGCAAGTCAAGGGGTCCTATCATGAGGTGCTTGGGATGGGAAGGGATCTGCATAGATTTGATCATAAGAACTGGAGTTGGTGTTGTAGGGTGGGAGAGGTGAAGCCCCCCCCTCCCCCAGAGTATGCCCCTATTGATTGATATGCATCTTAATGTTATAACAAATGACATTCTAGAACCAATTATGTTCAGTCTAGCCTACTCTACTGCAATTATTTTTATGTAAGTTTGTAAACTCATTAAATTTACTAATTTTGTATTTCAGGTTAAGCCCAAGTCTGTAGATAATGCAGCCACAATCAACTAATGTGAACCCTCACCTTCACATTGCTACATACGATGGTATTAGTCAGCTGAATGTAATGCTTGAAATTTAAGTGAGTCGGTGTTTTGTAAATATATTCATGTGTATTTTTCTGAGATGTATTGATTCTGTACTGAGTGGAGGGAATATTTCCATTATTGCAATATTATCATTATTAGTGATACAATCTAATATACAAATGTTGGACCAGAATTAAAATATTGGAAATGCTAAAGAGTATGTATTCCTGATATTATTTATTTGTACTTAAGTCTATTACATCACATACAAAATTCTTAATGCTTATATAACATAGGTATCACAAACCAAGAGGTGGATGTATCCCTGATGTGTTCAGAAAACTTGTGACATCACACAATGGCACATATAGATTGCAGAAGTTAATGCATTACTATTGTTCCTCCATGTAGTTTGCATGAGACAGTAGCAAAGGTAAGGAGCACTCATTGGATGCAACAGTAATAAAAAATGTACACCTTAACTTTCCTTTTATGACATATTAAACCTTTTGTATGCATCATAAGTGTTTGTCAAGTGTTTCTACTATTACAAGTCAATCTGAATTGTATGCATCATGATAAATGTTCGTCTGTCAAATGAACTGTTTCCACCACACTGTCAAGGTTTCCTATATGTGGTAAGAACCCTTCCCCAGTGAAGTCATCCTCTTGGCTAGATTGAGGATTCTTCTCAGGAACTTTACCTCCAATCTTGGCATCAATTTTATTTTGCTCTTTAACACGACTCTCACTTTTGCTCTTTGAGAGATCATTTGACTGAGGAGTCCTTCCTTTATCCTTGCTCTCTTTCAGTGCGGCTGCATTTTTTACACTTTGACTACCACGAGTGATCTTTTCCACACTCTTTTCTAATGTATTCTGGTCTCCCATGGACGATTTGTCTTTGTTTACATTCCCAGCCTCCTTTCCTCCTTCATTACTACTCACATTACTATCTGTGCTGATTTTAATACTTGAATTGGATGGCATTTTCTTATTCTGTGGTTTGTTATTATCCAGTGCATTATCTGCACTAGATTTGGAGTCCTTTAATAGAGATTTTCTTTCTTCCTGCATGCTATCACTGTCAACTGACTGCTCATTCATCTCATGACTTTTACTGGCTTTGGCTTGCCCAATGGCTGTCTTTGAACAAATGTCTTTGTCTGTAATGACCATGACTTCTGCCAGACTGTCTAAAGTAGTATCCATATCATCTAGATTTTCTTCACAACTGCTGTTTTTTGTCTTTATCTCCCTGTATCTCCCATGACGGCCTGGTAACCACTTGTACAAGTTCTTTTCATAGATGGAGGTGAACTGATGTATAGTGTGAAGGTGGTCCACGAGGGCATCACTGGATCTGTATTTCACTCCACACAGATGACATCGATAAGGATTCTCATCAGTGTGTTCCCAAACATGTTCTCTTAACTGCTTGTATTTTGCCAGTCTAGCATGGCAGAGCTTGCATTTATAAAACCCTTTCTTTGGCCCATGGTGCACACTGCTATGTGCAAGAACAGCTTCTTGTGAGTTGAAGTGTTCGTGACATCGACGACATCTAGACCCCCTTTTAGTGGTTGTGGTCTTGTTCACTTTCACTGGAGAGGCAGATGATGAGGACAGACTGTCTTGCTCACTAGCTACTGTGGGTGAGGAGGATGGACTGTCTTGATCTTTGACTTTAGTGGGTGATGAGGATGGAGTGTCTTGCTCTTTGACTTTAGTGGGTGATAAGGATGGAGTGTCTTGGTCTTTGACGACTGAAGGTGATGAAGATAGACTGTCTTGTTCTTTGACTTTAGTGGGTGATGAGGGTGGACTGTCTTGGCCTTTGACTTTAGAAGGTGATGAACTGTCTTGTTCCTTGATCTTAGGTGATAAGGAAGGACTGTCCTGTTCTTTGACTACTCTAGATGATGACAGACTGTCTTTTTTGTTGACTTTTGTACGTGATGAAGACAGACTGTTCTGTTCCCTGACTTTTGTAGGTGATGGTGACGGATTGTCCTGTTCTTCAATTTTTCTAAGTGATGAAGATGAACTGTCTTGCTCTTTAACTTTTCTAGATGATGACAGACTGTCTTTTTTGTTGACTTTTGTATGTGATGAAGGCAGATTGTTTTGTTTTCTGACTTTTCTAAGTGATGAGAGACTGTCCTGTTCTTTGACTCTTCTAGGTGATGAGGATGAACTGTCTTGTTCTTTAACTTTTCTAGGTGATGACAGACTGTCCTGCTCTTTGGCTTTTCTAGGTGATGACAGACTGTCCTGCTCTTTGGCTTTTCTAGGTGATGAGGATGAACTATCTTGTTCTTTAACTTTCTTAGGTGATGGTGACGGACTGTCCTGTTCTTTAACTTTTCTAGGTGATGATGAACTGTCTTCTGCTTTAGCTTTTCTAAGTGATGGTGACAGACTGTCCTGTTCTTTAACTTTTCTGGATGATGAGGATGAACTGTTTTGTTCTTTGACTTTAATTGGTGATGGTGACAGAGTGTCCTGTTCTTTGACTTCTGCAGGTGATGATGACAGCCTGTCCTGTTTTTTACCCTCTGTAGATGATGATAGACTGCCCTGTTCTTTGACTACTGTGGATGATGAAGACAGACTGTCTTGCACATTAGCTACTTTAGCATCTGTTGGTTTTGCTGGTGTATTTTGTTTAAATGCTTTAATGTTTGCATTTAATTCCTTGATATCTTCATTGGAAACATCCTTTGGCATTGGGACTGGTGTATTTTGCAAGTGTTCTGGTACTTTCACCATCTTGTAAACAGCTCCATTCTCTGAAGCAATGCCACCTCTCTGGGTTACATTACATAGGACAGAATTGTTTTTCAAAAGTTCCTTTTCAAGCTCTGGTATTTTGATGCATCGCTCCTTCATGTGCTTCAAAATGGCCATCTCTCGGAAATACCATATACCACAATAACCACATACTAGTGGTCTTTTTGATTTGGCTGAAGCTGCCATTACAGGCAAGACAATAGGGAATTGCATGACTGAGGTAACTAGTGGGCTGGCAGAGGTTGAAGACTCTCCTGTATCACCCACAGTAGAGGGAGGTTGCATCTTTGTTCTTTTAGGGAGATGTTTAATCGGACCTTGTTTTGCATTAGCTTCAGGCTTTGCGTATGTTTTCTTTGAATCTTCAAGATGAATCTTGCTAATGTTATGGTTTCCTGATGGTTCTGGTTGAACAGATGATGTTTCCATTTTCTCATGTAAAGACTTAATTGCAGAGTTTAATTCTTCTAAAATATTTGCTTTTACAGGTGGTATTTTTGTATTGTCTGGAGAAGTTTTCTTAGGACTTAAGCCTTTACTGAAGGATGAATGAAGAGTACTGGCTGTTTCATCTAAGGATCTTAGTGCTTCAGGAATCTCCATATTTGTATTGTTTGACTCTTCCATGTCTATGTTTTCTGCAGATGCTTCACCATCCTTCACGCACTTGAATCCAAGCTCTTTGAGTGAAGCACCATCCATGAATTTCTTCACTACCTCGACAGGTACCTTTAGACAGAACTTCCAAATGTGTCGCTTCATCTCGGCTTCTCTCTTTGTGACTGCTGTGCAATACTTGCAGACAATAGGACCTTTCATGCCCTTCCCACTAGACTTTGGTGGTGTATCTGGCTTATCATCAAAGTCAATCTTTAATGTGGTATAATGTGCATCTTCTATTACATTTCCTGAATAAGAAAGACCTGATAACATTCCCCTAAGAGACGCTGGGGCAGCAGTACAGTCACGCTTCAGGTGCCTCTTGAGTTCTCTCCTTCTGCGATAAACTTTTTCACAGTATTTACAGCGATAAACCTCAATACTCTGTGGAACACTGTCAGGCTTTGGTTCCTTGTGAGCTAGAATCTTGTGTGCACGGTAATCTGCTGTAGTTGTAAAAGTAACTTTGCATAATTCACAAGTACAATTATCAGGACCTTCAGTAACAGTCTCAGTGCTGGCTTGGTCCTCTAGGCTATATACTTTAATCTTTTTGGGAGATTCTGTTTCTTTTGGATCACTAGAAAGATTCCTTTTTTCTCCCCGACGACTGCGAGACTTAAGGCGGTGAAGGAACATGTGTTCACTTAATTCACTTTTGGTTGAAAAGCTTGCATCACAAATTTCACACATTTGGTAGAAGACTGTATCCTCATAAGCAAAATTTTTGGAAAACTTACTTGCTCTTTTTCGACCAACAACTCTTTTAGCTGCCTTTTCATCTCCTGCCTCTGTTGATTTGGAAATACCTGAGAGCTGTGAGTTTGCATGACTTTTAGACTTGAATGTAAATTTTGTTCTAACTTCATTCCAATTCAACCGTTTCTCCTTTGCAATGTCTTTTTCTTCCAATGCATTGTTGTTAGGTCTGACTTCTAATTGCACACCAGATACACCGAGAGAAGCACCGATGCCTGTTTCTTTTGGTAAGCTTGTATCATTAGTTTCCACTTTAATGGTCACATATTCTTGATCTCTTTCAATATGAAGAGGCTTTTGGGCTTCTGCCAAGGTGTTGGGCACCTTAGTTTCTTTAAAGACTAAGTTTGGTTTCTGAGAATCACTTGGTGCAGCTGACTTGGGAGCATTTGGGGGCAGAGTCAAGTTTTGTGTGAGCTCTGCATGTGTAGGTTTTGAAGAGGTTGAAGTTCCTGCTATTTCTTTACTAGGAAGTCCTACACTTCCAGATACCATCATTTTTTTATAAGCGGACATACTAATTTTCAAATGATCATTTGGCCCAGTGTTCAGCTTGCTGGTGAAACTTCTCTTTGATCTTTTAGCCTTCTGTGGCCTGAAAAATACTCTTGGCAAGTCTTTGGGTTTGCAGTATGTTGGCTCAAAACACCCACATTTAAGACTGTGGCATACCTTGCATGAGAACTGGCAGTAATATTTTTCGTCTTCATATGCCCCACTTAGGTGATCAAGCAGATGAATCTTCATCATATTTTCATCCGGATAAACCTGGTAACATATATCACAGTGATATTTGAAGTGAGTGACACTGTGCTTCATCATTAGCCACTCTGTCTGGAATATTTTACTGCATTTAGGGCATTGATAACCAACAATGAGATTCCCCTCATGAACAGATATTTTTGCCCTGGTGTCCCTTGGGGCTAGGGCAAGTAGTTCATTTTGAAGTTTTAGTCTCCTTTTATCAATAGACCTGGGCATCTTATATACTGCTTGTCTTATTCCTGATTTTCCAATCTGTGGCTGATATTTCACAGAACTACTTTTCTGTATGAACTGAGAACTTTTAGGCAAATATGATCTGTATGTTGCAGGACTCTGAGTGATGGCTATAGGCTGCTGATTTGCATTCACGACTGCCAACTCGCACTTTTCTGGTGCATCAGTGCCATCTGCTCTGTACAATGTAATATTATTCATGTGACTCCATGACTCATCAGATTCATGTTCCTGCTTCAGTTCAGCATCTTGCATTAACTGGGAAGCAAATGTGGATGGTTGGGTAAGTTTTTCCTGGCTGATGCTGTTTGTCCATGAAAATTTTTTCTGTTTACTCTTGAGCTTCCTATAAGGAAATGTTGATTTAGGTGCTTTTTTTGGAGCTTCTATAGATGCTGTGGAGAGCCTCTGAGCTTCTATGGGAGATTCAGTCATCATGCCACCCAGCCTGATTTTTTTCCCAAAGTTTGTCATTTTTCTTGAGGTTTTCACTTCCGATATTACAGATACATCATCACTGCTTTGACTCCTCTCAGTGTTTGGGTGTCTGAACATTCCTTCAGAAATGATACTTGTAGTCACAGGACAAGAATAATTAGTAATGTTTACCACCACATCACTGGTTAAGGTAGAATTCTTTGCTGTTACAAGTGTGTTAACACTTGTACTGCAAGGTGTCATATCACTGACATTACTAGAAACCAATCCAACCTTGTTACTAACTACTTGTTTTGCACACATATTTTCTAGATTTTTGAGCTTAATGACTTTTTCCTTTTCTTCTGGAGTTGGCAAATTTAAATGAGTCATGTCTTTCCCTTCTTGTTTGAAAGACTCACACTTATTGTCTGAGTTGTTTTCCTGGTTGAATCTAACAGAATTCCACTCTACAAGTGGTGGTTCCTTTTCTTCTGGAAGTAGCATGGCTTCAGTCCACAATTTCTTGAGTTCCTTTGAATGAGAAACTCCTTCCACTACTGGCTCCACTTTCTTCTCTGATGAACTCTTTACGTCTTTCTTCTTTGAATCCTCAGCACTGAACCCAACAGCAAGGATTCTGGCACCTGACATCTTGCTGACAGCATTTACAGTTTTTGGCAACTTCTTCCATTTGATGGATTCTGGAGTACCTCCTGAAAATGAATTAACTGTGATTAGTTAATTCACCAATTCTTTGTATATTGTATAATGGTAAGTATGGTTTGCTATGCTTCCATTAACATGCAAGAGGAGAGGGAAAAACATGGAAACTGGTCAGCCATTCATTTAATACATGTGAAGGATTTTGAAATCAAACAAAACACAAGTAATAAAATGAACACAATCCAAAAAACAACGCTGGGTGTAAAATTAACTTTCCCTCAATGACTTTTTGCTTGATGATCCGTTCTTGAAAATGTAACCTCAAGTTGCCCTTGATTCTGAACTATTAATTGAGATATACACCCCCCACCACCACCACACATAAAGGCACAGTACTCTTACACTATAATGAGTGAGTGAGGCTTACTATCCTTGCCCTAACACAGCAGAGGGGGATAGGCAGCAGCAGTAGTATTAGCAGTAATAATAGTTGTGGTAGAAGTAGTAGTAGTATAGTAGCAATACTTACTATGACTACTACATCTATTACTAAATTTACTACTAGTGCAATTACTACTACTCTCTATCACCTCCCATTAAGTGTCCTCAGATTTGGTGACCATCATCAATTGCTCCCATAATTCTCAACACTGATGTTATTTGATGACTGTATTCTTGCACTTGATGAATGTTCTCTCCCTTGGAAATGTGCTCCAATAATTTTCAGAGTATTTCCCCACCAAAAGGTTATCAATCTATCATATGTCATGACTCCTAGTTCTGAGCTACTCAGCTGCCATCTGGATTTGGATCTGGATGATAATGCACAGGGCACCTTTCAGGTGCATAACACGCATACTTGTGTTGGCTGTTGGGGGGACGGGGGAACCGAGTGTGCAGGGGAGGGAAGTGAATCAAGTGTTGTTGTTAGTGTTGGTGTGTTGTGGTGACAAGTGATTGTGCATTTGTTTTCTGAATGAGTCTATTGTACTGGTCTAAAATCTGTTGAGGGAGGCTGTTCCAGTCACTTATGGTATGTGGAAAGTATGAGTGCTTGTATGCATCAGTGTTAGTGTGATATGTTTGGTATTTATGGATGCGTGTGTTACGAGTACACTGACTGTTTGCGTTGTGTAAGTATGTGTGTGGGTCAATGTCAATGGTCAATGTGAGTGTTTGTGATCTTGTACATAAGTGTAAGTCTGTGTGCTTGTCTGCGTATGTGAAGAGGTTCCACGTTTATCTGTTGTTTGATCCATGTTGTGATTCCAGGCGTTCGAGTGTAATTGTTGGTAATGAACCTAGCCACCTTAGTGTTGATTTGTTCTAACCTATCAATGTTTCTGTGTGTGTGTAAGGATCCCATACCATAGAGCAGTATTCCAGTGTTGGTCTCACAAGTGTGTCATGTATCTCTGTTTTCTATTCCTTAACCCCTTCACTCCGGTGACGCAGACGGCGTCACCGTTAGTCCTCTTCTAAACCTCTTAAGAGGAAATGGAAGAGGATTAAGAGGAATTTAGAGGAGGATTGAGAGGTTTAGAAGAGGATTAATCCTCTTCCATTTCCTCTTGACCCTTTCCATACTGTGACGCCGACGTCTGCGTCACGGATGGAAAGGGTTAAGTAGTTTAGGACAAATATATTATCAGGTCCTGGCTTAAATATTCCATTTTCCATTTTATAGAAAAGCAAGAGTGCGAGGATATGTCAGAAATGCATAATTGAATAAAGAGCTTTAATATGAGTGCTATCAGTAAGGTTGTGGCAGAATGAGAGGAGGGTAGAACACTCAGTAACAGGATTAAGTTTAATGTCAGGTGTGCAGTTATGTTAATTCCTCCTCAGGAACCCCAGTGTTCGGTTGGCTGTGGCACTGATGTGGTCTATGTGAGTGTTGAACTTTAGGTTAGTGGAGAGGTGGACACCAAGATACTTGTGTGTGTGGACTGATTCTGGGTCGAAATTATGGAGAGTGTAAGTGTGATGGATGGGGTTGTTAGTTCTGGTAAATCTTAACAATTTACATTTGTCTGGTCGGAACTGCATCTGCCGGGTGTGCTCTCACCGCTCGAGGGCGTCCAAGTCTTTTTGTAGTAGTCTGCAGTCGACAGTAGTCTTTACTGCTCTAAACAGCAAACCATCGTCGGCAAATAGTCTAGTGGAAGAGTTAGGTGTTGAGAGTGAAAGATCGTTAATGTACAGGAGGAAAAGAAGGGGGCCTAGAATGGTGCCTTGTGGGACACCTGAAGAAACAGGGACAGTGTCAGAGGAAGATCCGTCAAGAAGAACGTGTTGAGTCCTGTTAGTAAGAAATGTAGTGATCCAGTGAAGAATAGGTCCTGAAATACCGTAGTATTTCAATTTTAATGTCAGTCTTTTATGCAGGACTTTGTCAAAATCTAAAACAATAGTGTCAATTTGTTTAATGTCACGTCGGTCGAGTAGCCTCGTAATGTCATGTTGGTGACATCATGCCGGCTGATGAAACGTTTAAAACAGTTGGGATCAAGTCTTCCTGTAAGTTATAATGAGTTGCATGCCACCTTTTACTCCTGCCTGTATAGCCCACAGGAGAGGAGAGAAGAGTGAGGGTGGAGGGAGTAGACAGGTTAGCAGAACACAGTGGGGTGAGAGCGACAGTACTGAGTGGAGGTGACTCTTGCATATCACTACTTGTTTCAACCACACACTTTACTAGAAATAGTGCTTTAAATTTGGTGAGCTTTCTCTGGCACCAGTTTGTCACCAAATGTGAGAATTTCCTGTACTGCATTACTATTATTATTACTACTGCATTTGCCTGAATAATTGATCCTACTTATACCAGTTGCCTGTGTGTTCTTACATCAATTTTTTTGTCAATATACTTAATCTAAATCACCCTTGATCCACTGTGGGACATACCTGATATCTTGAACCTGATCTGATTTATCCCCATTTACATGAACTCATTTCCTCTTGTCACTGAGCCACACCTTAATCCACCTCTAAACTCTACCCTCTATCCCATAGCTATTTAGTTTTGTTGTCTTTATCACTCTATCAATAGCATCACAAATTAGAGAACAGACAAATGTTGAAGATATTCTTAAGACTATTGAGAATAAGAAATGGACTAGTGCAGGTTGATTCATGTGTAAAACTAATAAGAGATGGACAACCAAGGTAATAATGTGGCAACCCAGTAATTGTAGAAGTCAGTAGAGACAGAGGACCAGATGGAGATGAAATTAGTGCATCTGCAAGAGCAGGAATGAGTCCACTAACACCAGGCAGGGAGAAGAATGTTGGGAAAGGCCTTTGGCAGTGGACCCATCATCACCACCATGAGCTGTCCCTCAAGAGAATAAAAGATAAAGACTCAAGAGGAGCGTCCGCCACTTCTTTAATTATTAGCGTATGATCCTGATTATATTCATGTGAAATGTATGCTTATGGTGAAGTAATAAACGCTTACTTTCAGATCTATAAGTTGATACATAATAGCAGGAAAAAATAAAATTCAATTTAAAAAAACTCAATTCTCAGTTTCTCTCTCATCTACTGACCTACGCTGATGAAAAAAAATACCAAAGAAACTTAAATAGAATCCAAAAGATTCATCATTTTGCTATACGCCTCCGTGGTCTAGTGGTCAGCGTGCCTGGCTTCTACTCCGCGGGCCCAGGTTCGAATCCCGGCCGGGCAGTCTGCGTGCAGCTTACCTAGTTGTTCTTCCTCCCTCTCAGGCTGGTCAATAAATGGGTACCTGGGGAAACCTGGGGAAGGTAAACTGTGGTAACCTGGATGTCACAATGGCCCTGTGTCCCGGGGTTATGGGCTCCCTCCCACCACAGGCTCAAGGGCCAATGTTACGGAGATGAGCACCGAGGCCACGCACTGCTACAGCGTATGCCCCCAACTTTACCTTTACCTTATCTAACGATTTTAATTGTTTTCCAACAATTGTCCCTTAATTGAAAAGAAAACTGGATGAAAAACTTGTGCTTTAACTCCTCTTTCCAATGATGTATTGTTTTTTAAAATCGGCCAAATAGCGGTGAAGTTATTACAGAAAAACTGAAACTAATCCTGTTTTCTAATAAGGAGTTCAAATCTGCAGGGGACTTGAAGAGTTCGCCCTTTAATCCTAGATGCCTTCCCGGTTGGTATTCTTTACTGAGTTCCAATTTTTTCTTTGTTTTGAAGAACTTCGTGTGTCTGATGGTGTCCTTTTCTTGGAAATCCTGGTCGCGAGCTGAAGTGCGAAACTTATCTCTGGCTTCTCCAGGGTGACTGATGTATGTGTGCTGCCTCCAAGGCCATCGCAGATGCTAGTTTGCCTCAAGATGTCATACGAATATTCTTTTAGGCCACTTTCTATGCTGAAACATGAATATATATGCATCTGTGTATGAATATAGCTTTTTTTATTATTATTTTTTATATAGGCTTTCTTGAGGGGCCTGGATGGCAGTTGACCCCAGCCCGTCATGGCGCAGGCAATTGTTTTATAGTGACGTGGGTGATGAGTGGAAGAGGGCAGGGGAGGGGGGATTCAGCCACAAGCTAGCCAAGGCGTGAACGACGACATGTGAATTTTTTTCAATTTTATCGATTATTTTTTCAGATCCACAGCGGACGCTCTCCTTAAGTCCTGGGCTGGAGTGCTTTCAGAAAACAAGGTGACACTGAGGGGCTTTCAGAGATATGGACTCAGCCCCTGAAAAGGAAATGGAGTCAGTTGATTCAGAGCTTTCTTAACCCCTTGACTGTGAATTTCCTACAAGAAGACATCACCAAGCTACAGGAATGGAACAAAATATGGGTGCTACAATTCAATGAAGAAAAATGTAAAGTCATGCACCTTGGGAGAGGATATCTAGCATACCAATACCCATAGCTGGGCACGATAACAGAAAACCTTATTCCCGATAACTGATAGTGAAAAACCTTATCGGTGATAACCGATATTCGTTAACTGGAAACACAAATATGGGCAATAACCGATAACCGATAGCCGATATAGATCCGCAATTCCGATACTAGCTAGCGATAAGTCCGATAGGCGAAAACGATACTATATTGATATTTCAAATAAAAAAAAAACACATAGAATTCAAATTTTCATTATCTGTATTTTAGAAAACTTATAAAACCTGAAAACCACACGTTGACACGTACATATGAACGGTAATATTAGTAACGCCAGAACTGGTGCTGTGTTATTTGGCGTCCCCACTGTAAAAAGATGGCGCTTTTGTTTACAAACATTGGTCTCTCGTGAACTGCGCATGCTCAGACCAGCAAGCGTAGACCTGTACACTCTCACAAAGCTTTTTAACTGTAATTAAGAGTTGCTGGAAGAGGCTGAATCAGACATACAGTACCACTACCACCATCCACGCTGTTTCTAGAACGAAACTCTGAACGAGTTGTATTTATATGTACAGAGTGTCGTTCAAGAAAAGGCGAAGATGGTGGTAGTGTATGTCTGATTCAGCCTTCCAGCAACTCTTCATGTGTTAAAAAGCTTTGTGAGACTGTACAGGGCTACGCTTACTGGTCTGAACATGCGCAGTTCATGAGAGACCAGTGTTTGTAAATAAAAGTGCCAGGTTTTGACAATGGGACACCAAATAACACAACACCGGGTGCCTTCAATACCATGGCATGCTCACAAACGAATAAGGAATATCAAATTTGAGGCAGTGAATAATCATTTTTGGGGCAAAGTTAAGTGATCTTACTCCTTGATATATTGATTTTTGAGTCTAACATAAAAAAAACCCTATTAATTTAATGTTGATAATCTAAGTATGGAATCTCTTCACCAAAGATATTTCATACCCCGAAGTTTTTTCATACAACACCGGGCGCCCGGGCCACGCATGCACAGTAGGGAGGAAACTTTTTTTTTTTTTTTTTTTGGAGAGGCGGAAAAAAGTATCGATTATCGCTAGTTTGGTTACAAAAGTAACGAAGATACCGATATATATTTAAATAAGTAGTGGATGGCGGATAACCTGATTTTGTTATCAGCGATAAAGTATCGCGATAACGCCCAGCTATGCCAATACCACATGGGAAACAATCCACTATCCACCACAGAGGCAGAGAAAGACCTGGGAGTATGTGTTACCAGGCTACCAGTGAGGGCCAAATCTGTGCCAATCACAGGGGATGGGTTAAATGTGCAATACAAAATTTTACTTACCACCACAATACTCTTCTCCAAGGATTGTTCTGACATGCTGTGTAGAGAACAGGTGGCCCTTCTGGTCTGCTTCTGTCTCCAGGGTAACAGCACAGTAAGTGCAGTGTAGGAGTGGTTTGTCTCTTGGGTATATTCCAGCTTTCTTATTCTCCACGCGTCGATCAGTGAACCAATTTCGAACTTGTGACTGAGGAAATGGAAATAGGAGTTTTCAATTGCACAGAATATACATATATAAGATAATGAAAAAATAATAGTAGTATACAAAAAACTCAGTATCACTGGGATCAGTAATTATGGACCTGATGGAGTGCCTCCTATTGTCTGGTCAAACTCTTTCCCCTCTGCCTATCAACATCTACCTCACCTTCCTGCTGGAAGTACACCTTCGTACAGCCTATGCCTAAAAAGTGTAACTGCTCCAATCCTTCAAACTACCGCCCTAAAGCTTTACTTTCCTGTCTATCTACAGCTTTGAATCAATCCTTAACCCCTTCATTCCGGCGACGCCGACATCGGTGTCACCATTAGTACTCTTCTAAACCTCTTAATCCTCTTCTAAACCTCTTAAGAGGAAATGGAAGAGGATTAAGAGGAATTTAGAGGAGGATTGAGAGGTTTAGAAAAGGATTAATCCTCTTCCATTTCCTCTTGACTCTTTCCATCTGTGACGCCGATGTCGGCGTCACAGATGGAAAGGGTTAACCGGAAGATTCAAAAGCACCTTTCCACTTCTGACCTTCTATCTGATCGCCAGTATGGGTTCTGCAAGGGGCGTTCTACTGGCGATCTTCTTGCTCTCTTAACTGATTCTTGGTCATCCTCTCTTAGCCGTTTCGGTGAAACATTCCCAGCTGCGCTACACATATTGAAAGCATTTGAAAGAGTCTGGCACAAGTCTTTGCTTTCTAAACTGAACTCTAAAGGTTTCTATCCTTCCCTCTGTTCCTTTATCTTCAGCTTCATTTCCGGCCGTTCAATATCTGCGGTGGTAGACGGTCACTGTTCTTGTTCTAAACATATCAACAGTGGTGGTCCACAGGGCTCTGTCCTATCACCCATTCTCTTCCTGTTATTCATCAATGATCTTCTTTCCATAACAAACTGTCCTATCCACTCATACGCTGACGAATGCACTCTGCATTATTCAACTTCTTTCAACAAAAGACCCTCTCAACAGGAATTCCATGACTCAAGACTGGAGGCTGCAGAACACTTAACCTCAGACCTTGCTATTATTTCTGATTAGGGTAAAAAGAACCTTGTGTCCTTAAATGCCTCAAAAACTGAATTTCTCCACCAATCAACTCAACATAATCTTTCAAACACCTATCTCCTATTCTTCGATAACACTCAGCTGTCACCTTCTTCAACACTAAATATCCTCGGTCTATCCTTAGCTCAAAATCTCAACTGGAAACTTCACATCTCCTCTCTCACTAAATCAGGTTCCTCGAGGTTGGGTGTTCTGTACTGTCTCCGCCAGTTCTTCTCTCCCGCACAGTTGATATCCATTTACAGGGGCCTTGTACGCCCTTGTATGGAGTGTGCATCTCACGTGTGGGGGGGCTCCACTCACACAGCTCTTCTGGACAGAGTGGAGCCTAAGGCTCTTCGTCTCATCAGCTCTCCTCCTCCTACTGATAGTCTTCTACCTCTTAAATTCCACTACCATGTTGCCTCTCTCTCTATCTTCTATCGACATTTTCATGCTGACTGCTCTTCTGAACTTGCTAACTGCATGCCTCCCCCACTCCCGTGGCCCCACTGCACACAACTTTCTACTCTTGCTCATCCCTATACTATCCAAACCCCTTATGCAAGAGTTAACCAGCATCTTCACTCCTTCATCCCTTACACTGGTAAACTCTGGAACAGCCTTCCTTCGTCTGTATTTCCTCCTGCCTATGACTTGACCTCTTTCAAGAAGAGTGTATCAAGACACCTCTCCACCCGAAATTGACTTCTCTTTTGACCACTCTATTATTTTCTGTTGTTAGGAGTGGCAAGTAGTGGGCTTTTGTTTATACACTGTTTTTGTTGCTCTCTTTTGTTGTATTAAAAATAATAATAATAATAATAATAATAATAATAATAATAATAATAATAATAATAAAAAAAAAAAAAAAAAAAAAAAAAAAGTACCTAAGAGTAGAAAAATAAATTGTACTCACTCGCTGGGAATGTGAAATTGAAGTTTGATAAAATAAAATCCAATGAAAGAATAATGGTACTTGAGCTGAATGCAATGATGGAGACAGCACTAAAAATGTCATTTATGAGATCAAGGCAAACACTGTGAATTGTCAATTGCACGGACGGCATTTTCCCCATCTTTTCACGACTCGGTAACAAGATTACACTCAGGAAAACAAAACTATTTCAAACACTATTCACGGCTCACATTAACTCATCAGTTCAGCGAGTGGAATCTGTTAATCCAGACATTCTAATCTCAAGAAGCTGCAGATAAACAACTTATTAAGGAAAGAGCTTGACATCATGTGCCTTGTGGAGGCCAAGATAAGCAAGGATGTCAAGTATCCATATGGAAGATGATGTGGGAGGGCTCACCACCCTCTACAGGGGAACAGGAGGAGAGGGCTGTCCACTTACACCTCAATGACCAGATGTGACCACCAGGGCTATTATCGTGGTGCGCTCTGCCCTGGGCACGCCACGCTCACACACATTGCATCATCAGCGGCAGTTCATACCAACGTACATGTATGTGATGGTGGAATAAATAAAGTTGCAGTGTGTGGGGCTAAGAAATTCAAAGTGAGCGTGAATATGTGGCTCAGTGCTATGTGTGATAGTGACACGGAGGACAAAGTCATACTGAGCCAATATGAACAATGATGAGAGCAACACAGACACGTCAAGGTCAAACATACATATAGTGGTCCCGGTAATGTTAATATTAATATGAAGTACTGTGTAAAGTGGAGGTTCAGTTTAAGATAGGAGTACTCACCATACTTCCTCAAAGAGTACAGGTAGTAAGTCTTAGATCACACACTAGGCCCAGATCTGACCGAGGTCAGACGTGGGCCGCGGCGCTCCGAAAGGAGCAGCCAGGGGCCAGCCTGTTGTCCCCCCCCTCCCCTACATCCCCCTCTCCCATTTCATCAAAATCCCAACTCCGTAAGAAACTTATGTGCCATCAAGCCTCGTCGCGGTGACAGACAGTGAGTGCAGTGCGTCTGTGGTGCCGTTAAGACACTGAAGAGGTAATGGCCAGTGTGACGCCGCCATGGCCATACCATCCGGCCGACCCCCCAGGTCCTCCTAGGTACACCAGCCCGACCATCATCTGGCTGGGTTAAGTCGGTTCAGGTGCAGTGCAGTGTTGAGGCCCATCACTCAGGTGGAGTCATGGGTGAGGCAATCAGCACTCCCCTCATCATAAAAGGCAGTGCAGACCAGGTGCATGACGACAGACGTTCCCACGTCTACTCTCTCGCTTGTCATCCTCTTCCCTTCTTGTCTCGCCGGCTGGATGCAGATTAGAAGATTTACGCTAAGCCCATAAACTGAGTGATGGTCGAAACCGCCTCTACCTGCACCCCGCCCCCCATCAGCCGCGACCTGACCCTTGCTGACCTGGGGCTTAACACCTGACCCGCCACCCAGAAGACTACCGCACAAACGCACTGCATTCCACCACCGCCCCTCCTCCCCCTCCCGCCCTAAACATTTTCATTACAACTTTCCCAGTGTTTACCACAGGCCCCCGTTACCTCTTTCATATTGTACTTTTCCCCTTTTTATTGTACTTCAATATTGTATTTGTAACGTGTATATTTTCAGCTTAACAGCTGCTATCTCTTAATAAACCGATTATTATTATTATTATTATTATTACACACACACACACACACACACACCAACCCGGTAGCTCAGGGGTAGAGCGTCTGGCTCACAACCAGAAGGACTGGGGTTCGATTCCCCGGCCAGGTGAAGATAAGTTGGGTTTATCTTTCACGTGTAGCCCCTGTACACCTAGCAGCGAATAGGTACGCGACATCAGGCAAGGAGTTGTGACCTCGTTGTCACAGTGTGTTGTGTGTGAGTGGTCTCAGCCCTACCCAAAGATTGGTACTACGAGCTCTGTGCTCTTCCGTTGGGGAATGGCTGGCTGTCTCAAGAGAGGCCCGCAGCAGACCAAGAGGTGAATTACACACACACACCGCCGCCGACCGCCGCACTGAGTGGACGTGGGAAATGAAACAGAGGACAGAAATCTATTTGTCAGTCAAAAGAGCCCGAGTAACAGCTAAGTCATTTGGGTCCCGTCTCCTAGTAGTTCAGGAATAGAGAAGATTATGAGAGAGTGAGAAGTGAAAGGTAAAACGGGGAGGAGGAGAGGAAGGAGGTTGAAAGTAAACAAAAATACAACATGGCGGACCCACTGGTAGAGTCTCCTGCCCAACTGGGAGAGGACACCAATGAGTGTTTTAAGGGCCTCACGCCAAAATCAATAATGGAACCAATACAGTGGAAAAGAATAAACAAAGTGGAGCAGGATTGTGACAGAATAGTAATAGAAATGAGAAAGATGAGAGAGGAGTTTGGGGAAGTGATTCAGGCTCTGGCTGAGGTTAAATAGAGAGATGAAGAGGCAAGGAGAATAGACGAAGAGAAAAAGAAAATGGTGGAGACCTTGAGGGAAGAAATAATTAAATTGACTAAGGAACAGCTGGAAAGCCACAAAGAAATAGTGCAACTGAAGATGCAAAAACTAAAAAAAGACCATGATACAAATTATGAAAATGGAAAGAGAGGAGTGTGATGGTGACAAACGAAGAAATGGAGAAAAAGATGAAAGAAATGATAAAAAGGGAGGTAGCAGAGAAGATAGGAAATATCAGCAGAATGTGGGTGTGAGGGTAGAGGAATAGATTAAGCATGTGGACAATGATGAATTGAAGGAGAGAAGTGAAAAAGATAAGGAAAAAACGAGCTTTAGGGAAATTCTAGAAAAGTAGCAGCAGGAACAGAGGCAAGACATAGAAAAAGAAGTTGTAAATGTACTAAAAATAGAGAAACAATGGTGAGGGACATGGAAGAAAAGAAAAAATGAGTCATAGTGTTTGATGTAAAAATAAAAAAAAATAAATAAAAAAATAAAAATAAAAAAAAGACCCAGAGGAAAAGTTACGAGAGGAATAAGGTTAAAAGTATATTGAGAAATATGAATACTGAAGAGGAGGAGAAGTCTGAGGAAAAAGTAGATGAAATAATTAGATTGGGAAGATACGAGGAAGGAAAAAAACAGGCCATTAAAGATAAAACTAAGGTCCTAAATGGCAACAGAAACCATACTAAATAGGTCATGGAAACTAAACAACTCTGATGAATACATGCAAATAGAAATATGTCAGAGGATGAAAAAATGAGGGAAAAAAAAAAAAAAAAAAAAAAAAAAAAAAAAAAAATAAGGAGAATGAAGAATGAAAAACTGATGAAGTGGTGGACAGGAGGCAAAGAGAGGGTGTAAGGTGTTGATAGAAAGAGGGGAACGAAAGGGAGAAGGGAAGAAAGGTTTAAAGATTGCGTACACAAACAAAGATGGTCTTGTATCAAAGAAAACTGAACTAACTGATTACTTAAGGGAGAGTGATCCAGATATTATATGTATAGTTGAAGACAAAGGAAGACATGGAGAGGGGTGGTGGAGGAAGATATGAGGATGCTGAACATCACGGAAGAAATGGCTATGAACCAGCAACAGTGGAGGAGGCTCATATCCCGTCCAACCCCACCATGGGGAATAAATGGACGTTAAACAATGATGATGATTTGAAACAAAACTTGTAAAAGAAATGGAACTTGTGCTGGAGGGAAAGAGAAAGTACAACATTTGGAGAAAAGATAAGAAAGAAGGAAAGGGAAGAGGAGTGATGATAATGACGAAACATAACTTGAAAGTGACTGGTGAGATATGGAAATGACAGTGCGGAGGTGATGGCTGTGCAGATACTGGTAAAAGGTGGAGAGAAGAATAGCATAATAACAGCCTATGTCCCCCCTAAAACCAAAAGTTGGAATGAAGTAAGATATAACGCTGTGCTGGAAGATACAATACGGGCACTGACAGACGAAGTAAGAAATAATGAAAAGATAATATTACTGTAACAGTAGATTTCAATTGCAAAGAGGTGAAATGGGAAGATTATGCAATGGAGGGTGGTGAAAATACTTCGGGAAGTAAACTATTGAAGTTGGTAACAGTGGTAGCAGTGGGTGCAAGGAGAAACAAGGCTGAGAGGGGATGATGAACCATCAAGACGACCTATTTTTCACAAAAAACGTGGAGTTAGATAAAGAAGTCAGTCATGAGTGCCCATGTACTATTGGAGATGAAAACTTTGGAAGGATGTGAATATCAAGATGAGGCTTATAAGGAAAAAGGAAAAACTATGCTAAAGCAGATTACGTTGGACTCAAGACTTTCTTCAGTGGGGTAGACTGGACTGATATGAAGAGTACTAATATTCAAGAGAAATATGACTTTTTTTTATGAATATTTACAACAGAGGAATAGAGATATATGTTCCATATTACACATAAAAAATTAAAGGAGCAAAAACATGGTTTGGATGAGGTGTGAAGCAGCAAGAAAAAAATAGAAATAAGGCATGGAGGAATTTAAAGAAAAGACCAAATAAGAACAACAGGGACAAATATAAAAAAAGCAAGAAATGAATATGTGAAAATAAGGAGAGAAGGAAGCTAAATTTGAAAGAAGAATAGTTTTTAAATGTAAAGAAGAACCAAAAATGTTTTATAAATTCGTAAACGGGAAGTTAAAAAGAAATGAAGGAGTGGAAAGGCTAAAAGAAAAAAAAGTATTCTTCAAAAAGGACAAAGAAATTGCAGAAATATTAAATAAAAATTTTCATAAGGTGTTTACGGAAGAAACTGACTTTGACTGAGGTCTCGAAAATTGCAATGAAGGGAAAGTAAATCTTGTAAAGGTTGAGAAAGGGGAACTGATACAGGTGATGAAAACCTTTGATGGAAGGAACGCTATGGGACCGGATGACATCTCGGGTCAAGTGCTAAAAGAGTGTAGAAATGAATAATTGGAGCCACTTTATGACATAGTAATATGCTCTATAAATACAGGAAAAGTGCCCTTAGAATGGAAGAGAGCGAACATTGTACCAATTTATAAAAGTGGAGATAAAACTGAACCACTAAATTATAGACCAGTCTCTTTGACAAGTGTAACGTACAAGATTTGTGAAAGTATAATAAAAAAAAACAATGGGTCGAACATTTAGAAAAGGAAAACATGATAAATAAGGGACAGTTTGGATTTAGAAAAGGAAAATCGTGTGTCACCAACTTACTATGTTTCTACTCAAGAGCAATAGATGTGGTGCAAGAGAGAAGGATGGGATGATTGTGTATATCTCGATTTGAAAAAAGCTTTTGACAAGGTTCCGCACAAAAGGTTAATCTAGAAACTACAGCAGTGGGGAGGAATGGGCGGAAGGGTTATCAAGTGGATGAAGGATTACTTAACGGGAAGAGAAATGGAGACGGTGATTAGGGAGGAGAAATCAGATTAGAGGAGAGGAGAGACTGGAGTTCCTCAAGGCTCAGTTCTGGCATATATATATATATATATATATATATATATATATATATATATATATATATATATATATATATATATATATATATATATATATATATATATATATATATATATATATATATATATATATATATATATATATATATATATATATATATATATATATATATATATATAAATGATATGACGAAGGGTATAAAAAGTTATATGAGCCTTTTTGCAGACGATGCAAAGTAAACTGTGAAGAGCTGCAAAAAGACCTGGATAGGAGTTTATAGATGGAGCCAGTTATGGGAGATGGAATTTAATGCAAACAAATGCCATGTTATGGAAATGGGGAAAAGTAAAAAAAAAACTGAGGAAAACATACAGGATGGGAGAAGAAAACTTAAAGATAGTACGTGAAAAAAAGATTTGGGAGTAATGATACAAGACACACTATCCCCAGGAAAGCACATAAACAAGCTATTTGGAGAAACCTACAGGAGGATGCAAAATATAAGGGTATCGTTCCAATTTATGGACAAAGAAATGATGAGGAAAATAATAACAACACTGAAAAGACCAAAACTTGAATATGCTGCAATTGTATGGTTGCCTCACAAAAAGAAGGATATCAGAAAGTTGGAAAGGATACAGAGAATTGCAACGAAAATGGTCCCAGAACTCTCAAATATGACGTATGAAGATGGATTGAAGGAGATGGACTTGACGACACTGAAACAAAGAAGGGAGAGAGGAGATCTGATCACACTGTATAAGTTGGTAAATGAGTTTGATGAGGTGGATAGAGATGTTCTCTCCTCAACTGCAAGAATGCAGGGGCTGAGAGGACATGGAAAGAAACTGAATAAAGGAACCCATTTGAGTGACTTGAAAAAGTATAGTTTTCCACATAGAAGTGTTAACACATGGAACAGCTTGCGGGAAGAGGTGATGGAGGCGAGCAGTGTCCATCAAATGAAGGAAAGGCTGGATGAATGTAGATATGGAGACGGGACTATTAGAGCTTAGCTCGAGCCTGGTAGACTACAAATAGGTAAATACACTACTCCTGTGGTGCAACACAGTAAGGCTCTGTCCTGCCAGCTTGGTGGTTGAGGTTCAAGCCTGACTCATGCTGAAAAAATTGTCACATTCTTTGAAAGGACATATTGTGATGTGATTTAATTTAAGCTTTTGAATGGGTCACAGCGATTAATAAGGGCAATTTAGACAAAGCATTTATATTGGAAATGGATGTAGGAACACACAACTGGTATAAATGGATTAATTAAGGATCAGGAAGGAAAAAGGCAAAGACTGGTTTATGAACAGGGTAGCAGATCACCAGAACAAACCAAGTAGATAATATATGTAGTTGATACAAACACAGCTGAAAGTTTTTAATGGAGGTTAGACAGATGGGGAGTTAAGTTGGTGTATAATTCACTCTCAGGAGCTGCCATGTGTAAGGCATCTGGCCCCTTGTAGCCTCCATACATCCTAGTGTATCATTTTGCTTATGTTATGCACAGCCATACTGCAGTTTTCTTTTATCAAGCGCCTATATTATTACTCAATTTGTAATATGCACCACTGCTCAGGTTTTCATGGATGTTGACTTTATAATTTTCTATTTAGTAAAGTGCAACATTTCTGTAAA
Organism: Eriocheir sinensis; assembly: GCF_024679095.1. Lineage (NCBI taxonomy): Eukaryota > Metazoa > Arthropoda > Malacostraca > Decapoda > Varunidae > Eriocheir > Eriocheir sinensis. The sequence continues at coordinate 6,240,764 of NC_066516.1, forward strand.
AATTACATTTAGAAAAAAAAAAAAAAATTAAATAACTCTTTCCCATGATGGTAAGTATATCATTCCTCAGAATCAATATGGAGACTCTTTCTACCATAGTCAACTTCTTAACCCCTTGATTTCAGATTTCCTACAAGAAGACATCACAAAGCTACAGGAATGGAACAAAAAATGGCTGCTACAATTCAATGAAAAAAATGTAAAGTCCTGCACCGTGGGAGGGGATATCCAGCATACCAGTACAATATGGGAAACACTCCACTATCCACCACAGAGGCAGAGAAAGACTTGGGAGTGTATGTTACCAGGCTACCAGTGAAAGCCAAATCCATGCCAATCGCAGCAGATGGGTTAATGGGAGTTCCCAAAAGAAACACAGCATTAACACAAACAAATTTAAGTGAGGCTCTCTAGCTCTGGGGTTTTGTTATAGTAAGAATGTCTTGACTCACCCACGGCAATCCCATCATTTTAGCCAGCCGGGCCATGTGGACAGACGATGGAAAATGTTCATGATCGAAGGTAAACTTTAGGACGGCCAACATTCTTCGGGTCATCTGTACTCGAGAGGTGCCGGGAGGCTTGGCCTTACCTCCCACTGACTCTGTTTTACCTACAGAATTTTTCAGTGATTTAATGAAATGGTAATGGCATATTTATTTTAGGAAAGAACCTATAAAATGATAATGTAAACATTAGAAGTACTGGAGTGGGAACAGTTTTTCAACAGAAATAAAATACATCAAAGCTGTAGTTTCAAAATTATTGTTGTTCAGGCATTAAAATTAAACAATGAAAAATTATGAAAATAGAACTAAAAATACCATGAATATTCATAATAAGTACTGGGTAAAATAACAAAAATATGTATTAAAAAATAAATAAACATTTTTTAGTTATTAATTCATATATGAATATTCTGCAATATGCTCAATTTGCAACAACAAAAAGTCAACTGGAAAAAAAAAAAAAAAAAAAAAAAAAAAAAAAAAATCAATACCACATAGTATATTATATCAAAATTATATGAGTGCTTTGTAACATACTCATTCTGCAGCAACAAAAAAATCAATTGAAATAATGAGAAAAAGAAAAGAAATTAAACAATAAATAAATTTTGTTAAAACACATGCACACACACATTCCTACACTGCTGCCGTGGTGCAGTGAACTAAGGTTCTGCCCTGAGAGGCTGAGGTTTGAGCTTCACTCATGCAAAAAGATTTTTTCCACTGACAAGGAAAGGTTACTATCCCTGCTGAGCATGGGGGATAGAGTATAAGGTTTCCACAGTACCCACAGATCAGTTAAACAAGCTCCAAAGCTCTCTCTGTGAGAGTGTTGGTTGGCAATCACATCCTAGCATGTGATTAGCAATGGAGAATTACACACACACACATTGTGTGGCTGATGGAAACTAAGTTGTGTGACCCAACTGAAGTGGCGGGGATTGGAGAAGGTGCATACAACATATGGAAGAGAGACAGAGGGAGAAAACAGGGAGGAGGTGTGATGTTGATGGTAAAAAAAAGGCATTAGGGTGGAGGAGGTGATTGAGGGTGAAGGCTTGGCAGAGGTGTTGAAAGTGAAAATTGTGGGAGCTGAAGGAGGAAGGAGGCATTATGTAGTAAGGTATGTGCCCCCAAGAACAAGCGCATGGGAGTTGCAAGAATATAAACAAATGATACAAGACACGGTGAGTTGCCTTGATGGAATGTTGAGGGAGTGTGAGAGAATAATTATAATGGGTGATTTCAACTGCAAGGAGGTGGAATGGGAGGATTGGCAGACACAGGGAGCAAATGAGTCGTGGGACACCTGCAACTGGCAATGGAACATGTACTGACTAAGTGGATTAAGGAACATACCAAGATTCAGGAATGAAGGAGAGGCATCAAGACTAGACCTGGTATTTAGTAAGGAGATGGAAATAATAGAAAATCTTAAAATAGATTGTCCAACAGCAAAAAGTGACCATGCAGTTGTGGGATTTGAAGTATCAGAAAAGAGGACGAATGACCGAAAAGAGGATCACAAAATTGGGAGAAGCAACTACTGCAAGGCAGACTTTGTTAGCATGAGAACTTTTTTTGAAAATGCAAATTGAAATGGGCTACAAAGCCAAGAGTACACAGGAAATATTTTATATGAATTCCTTTTTGCTCTACTATCCCTACTCATTTCATCTTGCTAAAAAGTTCTGTTCACTTCTAATAATTCTGAAAACAAGAGTTCACAAATTGTAAGTGAATTGAGCATGTTGCAGAATGACTCTGGTCACCCATCTTCCTACCTTCAGAGCATGGGGCAGCTTCTTCAGCTGCGTCATTAGGAGGACTGCTATCTGTAACACTCTGACCAGCCACTGCCGAATCTAAGTTAATTTTTTCTTTGCCTTGGGCAGTGGCACTGTGTGCTAAGGTCTGCACTACATCCTGAGATTCTTTATCTGCTGTGTCCACAATTTTATCAGTGGAATCATCCTGGCTTGGCAAGTTGGAGATATTACCTTCTAGATTATCTACTTTATTTGAAGACTTATGCAAACTGGACATACTTTTTCTTGCATCCTCTGCTTTCTCCAAAGCTTCAGCAATAGTGATTCTAGAATTTGGTGTTATCCGAGAGGAAATAACAGCTTTCTTTCGAGCATGAGTTTTTGAGGGATAGGCAAGCATTGATAAATCTTTCTTCATATTAGCACTCAAATGAAAGATAGATTTGGGTATTTCAGTTCCAGGTGATGCTTTTTCTTCACATTTTGTGTTGCTGTCAACATGAGACCTGTCATTATGAGCCTGTTTGTCTGAACAATCTGCAGTGTCATTATTCTGGGCATTTGTCAAAAGACTGTCTGAAAACTTTTCTGTGGCATTTAGTTGCTCAGAGTCAGGATCCTCAGTGGCATCAGCTGATCTAATACTACATTGAGAGTCACCAGATTTTGGTTTACACAAACTAGCAGCATCAGAATCATTACTCTCCATGATACAGATCTTCCAGATGAATGCATCCAAAATCTGAAACATGAACAATGCAACTATAATGACTACTAAAAAAGGTTCTTTGCAATGCAAGGGCTTAAAACAAAATACAAACAAATAAATGAATATAAAAAAAATAATAGTGAGAATTAAGAAGTTTTAAAATAGAAGAATAACTTAGTAATCTAAATGTCTAACACCACAATAAAAAGACAAAATAATTTGAACTACAAGAGAACATTTATGAATACTGAAAAAAATAAAAATTGAAAGTTGTGTGCCATATACATCATTTGACTTCTTGTTCTTTATCAATTAACAAAGAAAACATCTTAAAAGAGTATCTAGAGTAAGAGATTTCACATGCACTATACACACACACAAAAAAACATCTGTTGCATGATAATGAAGTGTCATGCTCATCCAAGTTCATTCACGTACCAATTACATAAATCAAGGGGGGGGGGGAGAGAGAGAGAGAGAGAGAGAGAGAGAGAGAGAGAGAGAGAGAGAGAGAGAGAGAGAGAGAGAGAGAGAGCATCTCCGTGACCTATGGGCTACAAGTGTGGGTGCAGATACTTTTCATACATTCAAAAACAGCAAAGTCTTGCAACTTAAAGGTTGGATCATCTGCTGCTCCTTGCTTCAAATTTGTTTATATGTTATACTGTTTCACCAAGAGACAGAATTAACAGTACCATAGACTGTTGTTGTGACCAGTGTATTGTGAAGATTAAATACACATAGCAGTTTAATATTAAAAAACATCTTTGTTAAAATCTACAGCAGTGATCACAAGCTAAATACAAACTAGTATTGGAATTGCATTTTCTGGCACATAAATCTGTAGATATTTATCATCACTAAGCCACGTAATATAGTAATATCTAATAATTAAAGATAATGACTTATTTTGATCATTAAGTGTTCGTCATTTATAATGAATCATTATTTAACATTATTCAACTTTCAGTAGAGGCAGACCACACACTGAAGAGTAAATGGCCAGCTAGACTGGACGCTTAAGTCCAAATGGCCAGCAACACTGCACAGTCAAGTGTAAATGGCCAGCTAGACTGGACGCTTAAGTGTAAATGGCCAGCTACACTGCACAGTCGTGTAAATGGCCACCTAGACTGGACGCTGAAGTGTAAATGGCCAGCTACACTGCAGTCGTGTAAATGGACAGCTAGACTGGATGCAAGAGTTAATGGCCAGCTAGACTGAACGCTTAAGTGTAAATGGCCAGCTACACTGCACAGTCAAGTGTAAATGGCCTGCTTGACAAGATGCACGTGTAAATGGCCAGCTACACTGCACAGTTGTGTAAATGGACAGCTAGACTGGACGCAAGTGTTAATGGCCAGCTAGACTGGATGCTTAAGTCCAAATGGCCAGCAACACTGCACAGTCAAGTGTAAATGGCCAGCTAGACTGGACGCTTAAGTGTAAATGGCCAGCTACACTGCACAGTCGTGTAAATGGACAGCTAGACTGGACGCAAGTGTTAATGGCCAGCTACACTGCACAGTCAAGTGTAAATTGCCAGCTAGACTGTACACTTAAGTGTAAATGGCCAGCTACAATGCACAGTCAAGCATAAATGGCCAGCTAGCCTGGATGCAAGTGTAAATGGCTGGCTACACTGCACAGTCAAGTGTAGATGGCCAGCTAGACTGGACACTTAAGTGTAAATGGCTGGCTACACTGCAGTCAAGTGTAAATTGCCAGCTAGACTGGACACTTAAGTGTAAATGGCCAGCTACACTGCACAGTCAAGTGTAAATGGCCTGCTTGACAAGACGCAAGTGTAAATGGCCAGCTACACTGCACAGTCAAGCGTAAATGGCCAGCTAGCCTGGATGCAAGTGTTAATGGCCAGCTACAGTGCAGTCAAGTGTAAATGGCCAGCTAGACTGGACACTTTAGTGTAAATGGCCAGCTACACTGCACAGTTGTGTAAATGGCCAGCTAGACTGGACGCAAGTGTTAAGGGCCAGCTACAGTGCACAGTCAAGTGTAAATGGCAAGCTAGACTGGATACTAAAGTGTAAATGGCTGGCTACAATGCACAGTCAAGTGTAAATGGCCAGCTAGACTGGACACTTAAGTGTAAATGGCTGGCTACACTGCACAGTCAAGTGTAAATGGCATTGCTAGACAGGACGCAAGTGTTATTATAATGGCCAGCTACACTGCACAGTCAAGTATAAATGGCAAGCTAGACTGGACACTTAAATGTAAGTGGCTGGCTAAACTGCAGTAGTGTAAATACAGCTACACTGCACAGTCAAGTATAAATGGCCAGCTAGACTGGACACTTTAGTGTAAATAGCCACATGCTGAAGTGTAAATGGCCAGCTAGACCACACGAAATGTAAATGGCCAACTAGACTGCATGGTGAAGTGTAAATGGCCAGCTAGACCACATGCTGGTGTAAATGGCCCACTAGACCACATGCTGAAATGTATATGGCCAACTAGACTGGACGTTGGTGTTAATGGCCATGAATACTGCACACTTAAAGTGTAAATGGCCAGCTAGACTGCACACTTAGTGTAAATGGCCGAGTAGGCACATACAAGTGTAAATGGCTAGGTAGGCCACAAATAAGTGTAAATGGACAGGAAGGCCACACACTTAAATGTAAGTGGCCAGGAAGGTCACACTTAAGTGTAAATGGCCAGGTAGGCCACACATTTAAGTTAAATGGACAGGTAGGCCACACTTAAGTGTAAATGGCCAGCTAGGCCAAACACTTAAGTGTAAATGGCCAGGTAGGCCAAACATTTAAGTTAAAGGGCCAGGTAGGCCACACATAAGTGTAAATGGCCAGCTAGGCCAAACACTTAAGTGTAAATGGCCAGCTAGGCCACACACTTAAGAGTAAATGGCCAGGTAGGTCACACATTTATGTGTAAATGGCCAGCTAGGCCACACACTAAAGTGTAAATGGCCAGCTAGGCCACACACGTAAGTGTAAATGGCCAGCTAGGCCACACACTTAAGTGTAAATGGCCAGGTAGGCCATACACTTCAGTGTAAATGGCCAAGTAGACCACACAATATCTACTTACTAAACCACTCATCACCCAAATTCATCAACTACATTTTACTGTTTTTGTTTCTTTAAATATGACAGGTATTCCTAAAACAAATTATGTAACTAGTAGAGGTTACTTACCTAGAGCTTACCAAAGACTTTATGAATTTACAAAGAGGTGGAGAGCATTACCATAACAAGGTATTATACAATCTCTTGGATACAACAATAAAAAAAATGTGGCAAGTTGTGCCATGATTAATGCTTCTGCTCTACTCATCATCATCAACCGGACATCTAATGAATAATAGCAATCTCCACCCGGTGACATTAGACCATCAAAGTCTGTCTATATGTCTGGAGTTTCCAGCAACCTTGAACAATGTGATTAAAACAGTAAACCCCTGCTCATGATTTAATTCAGTGTATGTAGTGTATGTAATTGTCCACCAATAATGTAGCAAGGTAAAAATAAGGCCGTCGCACTCCGGTGTCGGGCACTTATTTTTTTTTCTTTTTCAGATCTATCTTATCGTGATTTTCACCATTCTTTAAAACAATTTCCGTGGGAAGTCTCTGGCTTATGAGATCTGAGCGGATAAATAAGCGGCGATGGGTCACCCTTTCAGCGACGTCACTTTCTGCGGTTAGATATTCCCGTCCATATCGTTGATGTGTTACTATTTTGACGGTGACAGGTTACTATCCGTTAGGTTTGGATGAGGTTCTGTTAGTTAAGAAAACTCGAAAAGTGAAACCGCGCGGAATAGCTGTGGCAAGGTTCGCCATCTTGAATGGAGTGTAATTCTGAATAACCAAAGAAAAGCAGCGACGGATAAATGCACAGAACACGATCAGTTCAACAGTTTAAGATTGTAATTGTTGAGAAAGTGGCGGTTATAATCTTGTACGGAAAAAAAACTCGCTTGAGACACGCGCACTGATAACAGACGAAAAAAAATGTACACATTTTTAAAATAGGTACTATTTTTTCAAATACATGGCAGATCACAATTACTCTGAGACGTGCCTGTGGCAGCTACATATTTACACGTGGGTTTCCTGATAAGTATTGCGTGATGACTTCGCCAACCTTTCTTTAAATGCTGTTGGAAAATGCTCTTCGCACGTTGGTTCCCCTCGACAAAAAAGATCACTGGCCCCGTGCAAGGTGGGAGGGAGCAACAAAGTTCATTCAAGAGGCCTTAAATGTTGGTTGTGCACTGTATGGTCTTGGGTGCTTGAGAGAAACCGATGGATGTATGTGCAGTTGTTCGTCTTCCATTCAGTAAATCACAGCAAGTGCTTGCTGTCATTAGTCTCCCCGTTCTTCACAAGATTGAGTGTCAGCGGCAACATGAACGTGTTATGTCTTTCTTTCAACTGTGTGATGCAATAATAATGGACAAAACGTTTTGACCGTAACATTGTTGTAAGCCTTTCTGTTCGTATTTGTCCAAGGCAATCCATTTCTACGGTAATCCCTTCTTCATCAAGGTCGGATAATACTCAACCACTAACCGATTGCCTTGAAAGTGTGTGTGTGTGGGGGGGGGGGGGATTACTCCAAAAGCAAAAAGCAAAAACACCAAGATTACTCTTGGACACACACACACACACACACTACTAATGGCAAATATGTTAACTCATTTCACCATCTTGACCCGAGGTGCTCAGTTCTCAACCCCATCTCCCCTTCATCCAAGTCACGAGTACGATCTAAAGTCAAAGCGAGTTTCACCTGGCCGCCCCTCACATCACATATATCGCAATCTAACCCATGCCTCCTCACCCATCGGTAGTTTTGTCTCTAGGCGCACGCGCAGACTAGTGCAGACACCTGGAAATAAACATACATTACTCTTATCCAAGCAACTTCCGAGTCTATGTGGCACGTCGGCCATTTTCCTGTGGTTTCCTCCCTATCAACCCGTGCTCAGTCACGCTATGTATATCTATGTAACAACCCCGGAGGACGGGCCACCGACTAAACTTTTACAGTCCAACGCCCTGTGAAGGTAAATGAACATGCAGTTAGCGCGCTGAAAGAAGGCGAAGCTAACAGCCGTAAGGGATGGAGGGACGGAAGCAGGAGAAGGGACAAGCATAAGTACCGTCCGTCCACTCATTCAGGCGAGCGTCAACTGACTCTCCATAGGGAGTAACCTGTCTCTCAGAGCCTCCTGCTGCCTGTATACGTGCGGTGGACTCAATATATTGGGTGATAACTCCTCGCTGGCGGGTGACTGGGTGCTATAGACTTAAGAAAACGAAAGAGCAGACTTCAAGCGAAAGAGAGTCCTCATGAAACACTCCAAATGTACAGGGTAGATAAGAGGGGGAGGAGATTCGTGGAGCAACGTGCGGCGCACCAACAACGACACACACATACACACACACAGCCACACACACTGCCCGGCTACACTTTTGTCGATATTCCCCTAAGACAGCGGGGCAGGGCTGATCTCACTCCACTTCTCAACACTGGAGTCACTTATAGCTTACCTTGTGCTTCCATCCACGCTCCCAGTCGTGTAGGAATGATCAGACACAATATCCTTCCACTCTCTCTACAAGGCCGTGAGCTCCGCCTGCATGTTCTCCATTGGTACCACGTGACCATGACGTCATCACGTGGGTCGCTGCCACTGCCATCAACCACCTGATTCTCCCTCCCACACCCCCAAACCCGAGGGAGAGTCCTTTTATTTCTTATTTTAACGTTGTGGAATGCATCTGCAGTACGGATACTGGGAAATATGTGCAAGGCATGTTGGGGAACGGTCTGGGGCCTCCCATGTAAAATTCACCACTCGGCATCGTGTGTCTCCTGCTTCTCTCATGCTATGCTTTCAATGCTATGACTCTCTTAAATCCTCGCCGTGCTCACTCCAATCAAGGGAAGGTGGTCACTGCACTAAGGGGTAGGCAGTGACAATGAATGAAGAGCTACATACGATAAGAAACAGCTGAAGGCGAATCATCCCTCTTTCTCCCGAGTGTGCAGGGAGGGAGGGCGAGAGGCAGAGAGGAGTGGCCCGCCAGGGAGGGAGCGAGGGAAAGGCAAGTGTGGTGGCTGTCTGTCTCTTCGTGTGAGGGACAACCAGGGGGGAGGATTTACTTGTCGTGTGTCGTTACCTCCATAAAATACCCCCCAAAAACAATCTCATGGTGTTATGTTACTCCTCGGCCTCCCAGTTACGTTCATGCAGGTAACCCCTCGACTTCCCCCTCTCCTCTATTTCGTAATGTGGTAGATTTTTCTTGTAGCGTTGAGGGGACGAAGGACGGAGAGGGGAAGAGTTGCATGAAAGTCCTTATTCACCACCAGTTTCATAGGCCTCAAGTTACATTAAAAACAGAGAGAGAGAGAGAGAGAGAGAGAGAGA
>NC_066516.1:6255180-6297680 GCF_024679095.1 Eriocheir sinensis
AATACAGAATAAGCACACAAGAACAAAAGAACATAAGGAGACTATCACTACCTGCGCCGTGAATCACCGGGCTGAACTTAGGAGGAAAATCAAGATCTTCGGGGTGAGCTGTGCCACGCTGGCTGCTTGGGGCTGTCTCTCTCCCTCCCTCCCCCAGCCACGCCTCCTTCCCCGCCACCGCTCTGGCTCTGGGACTTCCTCATCAATAGACTAATTTATTCTGTTCATGATCAATTTAATGCTTTAGTTTTGATGTAAGTGGCATGTACAACGATGGAGATATGGGGTCTTACTACCATCTCAACAGGCTCGTCTTTTATGGGGGTGTAGATGTGTGATGGGCGGCGTGAGTTCGTACTGCTCCCTTCCTTCCTAATGATGTCACTATGCCCCGCGAACAGTACTACCTGTAAATGCGCTGCCTGGTTCAATACACAGGTACTATGCAATTATATTTCTGTCTATATCAAGCTACAGAACGAGTGGAATAGTCAGATACAGGCAATTATCTGTATGTTCATTGTCGGCACCGGCGCCTGGGCCCAGCAGTATCGGTCCCTGCGTTGACGCCATCTATTGGTTCTCACAGAAAACATCTCGGGAGTAGTCTCTCTCTCTCTCTCTCTCTCTCTCTCTCTCTCTCTCTCTCTCTCTGTGTGTGTGTGTCTCTCTCTCTCTCTCTCTCTCTCTCTCTCTCTCTCTCTCTCTCTCTCTCTCTCTCTCTCTCTCTGTTTATCTGTCTGTGTTTGTCTTTTTCTCTTGACTGTCTGTTTGTCGGTTTCCTTCTGCCTGCCACGTACACTGTCCCTTTATCTGTCTATATCAAATATCACCAGATCGATAACCTTATATCTATGCCGCATATGCTCTGAAATCGAAAAAAAAGCCTGAATGTGAGGAGAGAGAGAGAGAGAGAGAGAGAGAGAGAGAGAGAGAGAGAGAGAGAGAGAGAGAGAGAGAATATCTATTGTTAAAAGTAAAATAAGACACCCTCCTCGAGCTGAAGGAAGTGGCTCCCAACCTGTCCGAGGGAGCCGCGGCGCCCGTGGGGAGCCTTCCACACATGATAGACTTGTATATATTTTTCCCGTCATATACCACCTTGCCCTCTCCTGGCCGGCTGAGGCTCGAGTCGTGCTCAGGCCGCTTTTCGCTGACATGTGCGGCTACTGTCCCCCTCTGCGCACGGGGGAAGTGTGTGTGAGGTCCCAGCAGTACCCATAGATTGATTATCTGAGCTGAAAAGAGAGCTCTTTCTGGGAGGGTACTGGCTGGCAATCTCGAGTCCAGCATGTGGATAGACTGTACACACACACACACACACACACACATCTAAGCCAGGGTCCAGAGAATATTCTCTGGACCCTGATCTAAGCTAGCCTCACAACCGAGAGGCCCCGGGGCACGATTCCCAGGCGGAGGGGACACGGATGGGCAGTCTATGATCCGTGCCCGCCAAGGTGACCATATTTTAGTCTTTGGTGATCCCTGTCCGGACAGCAGTGAATGGGTGCCGGGTGTCAGTCATATGGTCATAGGATAGTGACTGATCTGACCTTAAGTCACTCTACTTACCTTCGTTGTTTTTGCAACGATGGCAAGTCTAATGAGATTTAAACAAAATCACTGTTTTATCTTCCAAAACTAATCATGTATAAAACTTATTTAACTTTTTTTTGTAAAATTAAATCTACAGAGTATCTAAAATTTATTGAAAAGTAGTTAACATAACAAAATATTCTTTACAGATTTTGCCGACCGCGTCCAAACTGGCTTCATAAAATGGATGGACTATTGTCCCTTGAAGGACAAAAGACATCCCCAACGTTCTCAAACTCTCTCTATCTGATGTTTATGTACTTCATCCTTCTCCGGCTAATGCTCAGGTTTCATCTCTTCACTTGGTCCTCTGGCATGACCTATACAATATATCTGGGTTGCCACTCCGTTATCTTGATTGCCCGTCTGTTGTCGGTTCAACGCAAGATATGACCTGCGCAAGTCCATCTCTTATTCTCAATAGTCATTCCAATATCTTCAATCATTGTCTGTCCTCTAATCCATTATGCCCACTTCCTAGCTGTCTCGCCATGTTATGCCCAGTATTTTTCTATCCAATCCTCTTTATACGTTTCTTACCCTTCTCTCGTAATATTTTGTAAGACGCCAAGTTTCTGAACCGTGTGTTTGGACTGGCAGGATACACAGATTGTGCCCTTTACTTTTCAGGGAGAGGCGGGATGCTATTCATGATATCAATGTGTATTAAAAGCGCTGCATCTCATCCCTATTCCATTTCTGATTTTTTTTCTATGTCTGAATTTGCACTGATTGTTTGTTCTGGATATATGTGTTCCTTTACTCACTCGAATGTTTCGTTCCCGATCATTATTTGTTGTCCTGTCGACTGATTATGCAACTCCTGCTTCGTCTCGTCACAGTTTTATCAAGCTGATAGTGAGTAAAATAAGACTTCCGGTGATATGACACTCACGATAATACCAAGACGCCATTCGTTAGGTGTTTATTTTATTTAATATTCGGAATATTTGCAGAAAGGTAATCAAAAGTCGGTATCTTGACTGAAGAAATAGCTGCTTTACTGATAGCATGCAGGTGGTGCCCTCTGTCAGCCTTCCGAACAAAGTAAACATCATGGGCTGTTCTCACCTGTTAAGGTCGCCAAAACTTACTATATATTTGTTTCATAAAACAAATGTTGACACAATATATACTTGTGCTTATTTAATACGTTAACATGGATAACAAGTCACTGGAGGCCTGATTTTACCTTTCCTTTGTATCTGTTTAATAAAAAAAGTCGAAAAAAGCAGTTGGAGTGGCCAGGTTTTCCCTGCAATAGTTTCTTAAAAGAAAAAAAAAAGCAAGAGTAGCAATGTTTTCTTCTTCCTCTATATTTCTATGCAACATTATCTGAATGATTTGAATGAACTATTGCAGTACTTTTCCTCGCAGCCGTTTTAGAGACAAATGAGCGGTACGTGTTACATTTCCGTATCCTTCACGCCGAGCGACCGGACACAGCGCTGCCCCTTCACAAAATTCAGTTTAAAAAGTTACTCAGTATATTAAGTAATAGTAATAGTAGTAGCAGTAGTAGTAGTAGTAGTAGTAGTAGTAATAATAATAATAATAATAATAATAATAATAATAATAATAATAATAATAATAATAATAATAATAATAATAATAATAATAATAATAATAATAATAATAATAACAACAACAACAACAACAATAATAATAATAATAATAATAATAATAATAATAATAATAATAACAATAATAATGCTACTACTACTACTACTACTAATAATAATAATAATAATAATAATAACAATAATAATAATAATAATAATAATAATAATAATAATAATAATAATAATAATAATAATAATAATAATAATAATAATAATAATAATAATAATAATAATAATAATAATAATAATAATATAAACAAAAATAATAAAAGCATTGCTATAATTCTGAAGTAGCTGTATTATTATTATTATTTTTATTATTATTATTATTATTATTATTATTATTATTATTATTATTATTATTTCTACCATTATTGTTATTATCATTATTATTATCATCCTTATTGATGTGACATTTTCAATAAGTTGGAGGAGGAGACAGGAAGCGCAGGTGTACTGAGGTAAGTGTGTACGGTCACCTTATCATCGTTACTGGTATGGTCGGCAGTCACTTGGCGTCTAGTGACTGTCAGATTTTTGAGCTTATGGACGCAGCCTACATTGGGCCTAGTTCTTCATTGACCTTGTCTGTATACGTTTGATGACGCCTACATAACATATCCTCGACATTCACAGCACTGGCCGGCTTTCCTGGTTTTCCTTATACTGCTGCCTTCTCTTATTCATTACCTCTTGTAGCATTCCAGTCTGCAGAGGCCAACTTTCTCCTAAAACCAGCGTGCATCCTTGAATGATTGTTGTTGTTGTTGTTGTTGTTGTTGTTTTACATCAGAGGACACGGCTCAAGGGCAACAAAAAGTGTACAAAAAAAAGAAGAAAAAAAAAGAAATGAAAAGAAAAGCCCGCTACTCGCCGCGCCTATAAAAGATAAAAGTTAAGAGCAAGGTAACCTTGCTCTTTAACTTTTAAAGAGTAGCCAAAAGAGAGGTCAATTTCGGGTGGAGAGGTGTCTTGATACACTCTTTTTGAAAGAGATCAAGTCATAGAAATACAGACGAAGGAAGGCTGTTCCAGAGTTTACCAGTGAAGGGGATGAAAGAATGGAGATGCTGGTTAACTCATGCATAAGGGGTTTGGACAGTATAGGGATGCGCATGAGTAGAAAGTCGTGTGCAGCGGGGCCGCGGGAGGGGGGGAGGCATGCAGTTAGCAAGTTCAGAAGAGCAGTCAGCATGAAAATATCGATAGAAGATAGAAAGAGAGGCAACATGGTGGCGGAATTTAAGAGGTAGAAGACTATCAGTAAGAGGAGGAGAGCTGATGAGACGAAGAGAGCTGTGAGTGGAGCCCACCCCCCCACACGTGAGATGCATACTCCATACGAGGGCGGACAAGGCCCTATAAATGGAAAGCATCTGTGCGGGGGAGAAGAACTGGCGGAGACGATACAGAACGCCCAGCCTCGAGGAAGCTGATGAGAAGAGATACGAAGTTTCCAGTTGAGATTTTGAGTTAAGGATAGATAGACCGATGATGTTCAGTGTTGAAGAAGGTGATAGCTGAGTGTTGTCGAAGAATAGGGGATAGATATCTGGAAGATTGTGCCGAGTGGATAGGTGGAGAAACTGTGTTTTTGAGGCGTTGAAGGAGACCAGGTTCTTGCCCCAATCGGAAATAATAGTAAGGTCTGAGGCTAAGCGTCCTGCAACCTCCAGCTTGGAATCGTTTAGTTCCTGTTGGGTGGGTCTTCTATTAAAAAAAAAAAAAAAAGTTGAGTAATGTAGAGTGGAGTCATCGGCGTAAGAATGGATAGGACGCTTCGTTTTGGAAAGATCATTAATGAACAACAGAGAGTGAGAGATAGAGCAGAGCCCTGCGGAACACCACTGTTAATAGATTTGGGGAAGAACAGTGACCGTCTACTACAGCAGAAATAGAATGGTCAGAAAGGAAACTTGTTGTTGCTGTGGTCCGTCTTAAATCCAGGGCTTGAGGTAGTTCTGAAAATGTTCGGGTTGTTCTTGACGCAGACTCGAACTCTACTGCAGAGGCCAAAGTTCCAAAGCTTCCTGTAGACTCCCTTGGCTGTTCGAGACGTTGATGAACTGATTTCACAGAAGAACCGTCAACAGAGAAACATCAATCTGTTACTGGGTCGTCCTTGTCCCTAAGTCCTTCAGTCTGAGCCAACTCCTGCAGAGGTTGATAGTAAGTTCGTCCGTCGTGAAGAGTTCGGAAGCCTCAGTCACACATTCACGACAATGACTCCCGGCGCCCTCCCGACATCAGACCACGCGCTGCCAGTTTTGGAATGTCGCGCTGCCAGATGTACGTAACGACCATCGTAAGTCCATCCCTTTGAGTGCCGACCATAGCCGATGTCGAAACGACGTTGTTACGACGTCGTTGAGATGACATCCGACGGCCGTAGCTTATTCGCGACGGGTGACAGATATCGGGGAGGGCCCCGATTGTTTTGAAAATGTCCAAAACTGTCGGCGTGCGGCCCGACGGTGGGAGGCGTGGTCTGAGTCGGGAGAGCGCCGGGAGTCATAGTCGTGAATGTGTGACTCGGGCTTAATGGTAGTTCGTCCCTCCTGCCGCTGCATTTTTCTTCTTCATTTATCTGAGCAATGACCTATAAGAAAAGCCCCTTCATGATGACCAGCTGACCAGCACTTTCTTGGCTACCATATTAAAGTTTTCCTGTATAATCGTAAACAAATCGAATACGACCCGACAAGGCTCCTACAACGTACTGTACACTGACTTCAACTAACTTTACAGGATATTCCCGTTACCTGATATTATGGAGCAAGGCAATCATCATTGAGGAAATACGAGGCGAACACTGTACACACACACACACACACACACCTAACCGCCCCACCCCCATCCCCCCAACACACATACAGAGAGAGAGAGAGAGAGAGAGAGAGAGAGAGAGAGAGAGAGAGAGAGAGAGAGTATGGATGCAGAGCCATGAGGCACCATCTGTGTGTGTGTGTGTGTGTGTGTGCTTGCTTTGTAACACTATGATGAACACAGTAATGATTCGTGAATGTTTTATCAATGGCTCCAAAGCACCAACCATCGTCTTCTCATAAATTCACATAATTACAAAGGAGCGAAATGTAATGATCATCTGTCGCCTTAAGTTATATTGTTATATTTCCATTTATTCATTTTTCTCTTTCACATTATAGTCCGATGATGAAAGAGTGATTGAACAACATTATATCATATTTCATAACCGCCAAGCTTTATTCAGGGCAAATGCATGAATTATCCTTGTGTACAAACAGTTCTCTCTGCACTCTATGTTCAGGAGGAATTATCATTTTCTTCGCTTTGATGGCCCTGCAGGTGGACCTTGATCAAAGATACCTATATTTAGCCGCCGAGGACCGCCTTCTATGCATACGCCTGCGTGCAGCAGCACCATCATATTCCTTTACCGTTGCTCCCTTTGGTATCAGCGGGAAACATGTCTGTTCATGACAGAACATTATCATAAGAAGAAAAACATTTTAAAGCCCGAAAAGAAGGAGCGTTCGTGCATACCTTCTTCCTCATGCCTTGTGGCACAGACTGCCGCCTTCCGCTGCCGGGCTGAAGGGTTTTTCTCTCGGAAGCCTCACACGGGCCAGCTTCCACACGCCGCCACTCATCTGTATTAGACCGTCCTTGTGTCAGCACGACAGACCAAGTACAATCTTCACCTCTCCGAAAAACGCTAAAGATATCATGTTATCGACGACAAAGTCCCACTCAAGATATAAACATTGACATGACAAATATACCTTACTAATGACACTAGAAATCTACTCCGGCTCGCTGCGTGGTGGTGCGGGCTGATGAGGCGTGGGCTCGAGGCCGAGCAGCGCTGGCGGGGGGCTGCCGCGGACGGCTTGGGGGTGGCCATGTGTAGGCCTACTTGTTATGCTTCCTGTCGTGTTCTTGTTCAACGACATTGGGCAGTACATAAGAACCTCGCCGAACATTATGTCACAGCCACTCACACTGTGTGGTAGCTGATCAGACACTGCTATTACCACCCTCCCCGCCACCCCCAGCACACACTCACGTACCATGCACCTTTGCCATTAGAGCTACTAACGAACTACAAAGCTATCTCCGTAAGGCCATGGCTGACGTTAATGAGGCCAGCATGTGATCAGACCAACTGCATTAAACACACACACACACACACACACACACACACATAAACAAAGATGACAAATCGTAAGCCCACGGGCGGAAGTTGTGCCTCGTGTACCCTTCAGCTTGGTGGGCGAGGCGCGGCCACGGGCTCTATGCTTGTCATGGTCAGGGTGGGGGCAGGGCACCTCTGTACACCTGTAACAGCTGATGCAAGCTGTCCTGTGGCGCTGGATCACATGGGCGGCACTGGGCTTCTCTGGCGGCGAATGTGACAGACTGAGAGATGTAAGGTTGGCGGGCGCTGGGCTCGGTGTCCTGTGTGACCATAGAGATCACGGAGACCTAAACAAAAGTCTAAGATAAAAAGCTCCTCCAGCGTGTTGAAGCTTGGACGCAGCCTGGACGAAGGTGGAACATATCAGGAGCATGGTAGCTCTAGTCAGGTGTCAGGTGGGCCATGCTGCCAGGTGTGTTATGATAACGATATGCTGGTTTCAGCGTGTCTTTGAATTCATATTCCTAAATGAACTGAAAGATGATTCCCATAATATCTTTCAATGTTACTGCAGTATAGTGCATTAAACTGTTGGCTGATACACGTTGCAGTAATTTATTTAGTTACTCTTTAACTTGAAATCCGTTTCATGTCCATTTTCTCTGTATTATCCTTCATGGTAGACTGGCATTTTCTGGGAGCAGAGGAAACCGCTGTTATAATACTACCATTTCGACTGTCTTGGAACTTGTTATGAGATACTATGCTTAAAAGTTTCATAGACTATGCCTAATAGATTTAAAAGAGGAAGCGTTAGAAAACAGCAAATTAATATGTATAGTTCGGTCAACTGATACAAACTAATCCTTCATTAAAACTGTAAATGAAAAGAAGTGTAAGACTGGGCGACAGTGCTTTCGGAAAACAAGGTAACATATTGAAATACTCTCTAATATTGTGCATGAAGCGAAGGGTTTAGAATGAATACGTTCTTCCCGTCATGACAGGGGCACATATTCTCAAACAATTCGGGGCTTACAAGCCCACATTTTATAAGGTTTTGGTTAGAAGTTGTGTTAGTATTTCCATGGGGAGTTTGATGAGCCAAGTGATAGTTTGCATCATAAACGTGAAAAACACTCGTGAAAACCCGACTAATCCCTTTTGTGGTCTTTGGAAACATGTTGTGAGAGCCCAAAGCGCCTGAGAGTGCGGGCCATAGACCAGACATGAAAATTGACCAAGTCTATAAAAAGTCTAGTCCAGATCAAGTGATTTGTTACAGCTAACCCGTTGGGAGTTTGGCAAAACCTGTTTGAGACCGGGCACTCAACAAAACTTCTATATTTTATTAACGTTTCTTCATATTTGGTTCGTTCGTTCGTAAGATTTACCCCCTAAATAGGGGGACAGGGCCTTTGCTCAAAGGCGGCCCTGTAAGGGGGGGCGGGCAATTTAAGTCCCGGCGGGTGTAGGGACGCCTCTGCCGCCGCCACAGCCACGGGTAACAACCGGCGAGCAGCGACGGAGGCACGGGCCCTCCGGGCAGACGCCCAGAAGCAGCCCATAGCGGTACACGGGCGAGCAGCGGACTAGTCGACTTGACTGCGGAGGGGGGGCCCAAAGCGAGGATGACCTCGCCGCTGCAGAAGGGCCACCCGGCTGCTCGCCCACGGAGTGCTGGCGTTCCACTGAAATCTTATTTGGTGTCAAATGAGCTGGAATAGAGTATAGTAAGGAAACTGAAAGTGCCACTAGAAGGGAGTGATCGATGCTGGGTGCGAAAACCTTCATATGGACAATAGAACAGACACAAATAGATAACCTAAACAAAACAATAATAATCAAGCAATGGCAGTGGTCAGGACACATATTAATAAAACACATTAGTACAGAGAATCACTAAACAATTACTGAACACCATCCAAAGTGAAATACATTAACTTTAAATCATCCCTGAAGAGTGAGTGATTTGACGTAGTGCAAGAGCCTACTAATATATTCACGACGCCAAAAACGGTATCATAGACAACTAGGCAACATAAACGTACTAACAAGGGAGGAGGGAGGACAACAAATGGTCGAAAAAGAGACAGACAAGGAAATAACTGACACATAAAGACGAGTTTGGGAAAGACGAGGAAATGAGGCAATAGGCAGGACACATGAAGGAAGGACAACATATCGTCACCCTCATAAATTAATTGCCTCAGTAATTTTTCAGCGATTTCCAGGTTTTTGTTTACAACAATTTTTCAACATGTGACGCCCATTTTTGTATAGTTGCCTTCGTCATTCAGGGTTGGAGTGTTCTAGAATTGGCCTTTTCCTTTCTGCCTAAATCTAAAGCCAAATGAGATAATTACAGTTCTTTTTCTGATTTCTTGTAAAGTAGAAAATAATGACTTAGGCGCTTTGTTTACGAATGTGACGATACGAATAAAAGGAATGACAGACTGGGGGAAAAAAACCCTAATATGAAAGGACTACGAGTTTGGGAAAGATGAGAAAATGTGGCTATGGGCAGGACACATATGAAGGAGGAAAAGAGAAGAAATGGTAAAAAAAAAAGAGAGAAAATGTGGCTATGGGCAGGACACATATGAAGGAAAGAGAGAAGAAATGGTAAAATTAATGAGAAACTGTGGCTATGGGCAGGACACATATGAAGGGATGAAAGAGAGAAGAAATGGTAAAATTAATGAGAAAATGGGGAATGGGCATGACAGGGTCTGGGGACACATATGAGAGAGAAAAAAGAGAAGAGAAGAAAGAGAGAAGAAATGGCAAAAATAATGAGAAAATGTGGCTATGGGCAGGACACATATGAAGGAGGAAAAAGAGAAGAAATGGTAAAAAAAAAGAGAGAAAATGTGGCTCTGGGCAGGACACATATGAAGGGAGGAAAGAGAGAAGAAATGGCAAAATTAATGAGAAAATGTGGCTATGGGCAGGACACATATGAAGGGAGGAAAGAGAGAAGAAATGTTATAAAAAAAGAGAAAATGTGGCTATGGGCAGGACACATATGAAGGGAGGAAAGAGAGAAGAAATGGCAAAATTAATGAGAAAATGTGGCTATGGGCAGGACACATATGAAGGGAGGAAAGAGAGAAGAAATGTTATAAAAAAAGAGAAAATGTGGCTATGGGCAGGACATGTATGAAGGGGGGGGAGAGAGAGAGAGAGAGAGAGAGAGAGAGAGAGAGAGAGAGAGAGAGAGAGAGAGAGAGAGAGAGAGAGAGAGAGAGAGAGAGAGAGAGAGAGACCTCACCCACAATTTTGTCCTGCGCCATCGAGCCGACGTTGTTGCTGTGACGGAAACGTGGCTCACTAAGGAGGTGGAGCCGACGTTTGGCAAAATCCCGGGTTATTCCCACTGGGTGAGGAAGGACATGGAGAACAGAGCAGGCGGAGGCGTGGCTGCCTGTTTTAAGGACTGCCTGAATGTACAGGAGCTTGAGGTGACGCTGCCTCACCAAACGGAAGCTCTATTTTTCAGGGTGGCACTGTCGGACAACAGTGGTCTCCTCCTCTGTGTCATGCACCATCCCCCTAGGCAAGGGCGGGCTCCTCTGGATTGCCTGACGGAGGAGCTCGACACCCTGCTCCTGCGTCACCAATGTTCCCACGTGATGGTGGTGGGAGATCTAAACTTCCACCTGGAGCAGGGAGCCTTCGACAGTCTACTGACGGTGCAGGGTCTGGTAAACCATGTAACCTTCCCCACACATGAGCGAGGAGGGCTACTGGACCCTGTGCTATCGGACCTCCCCGAGGCCAGCCTCCGCTGCCAGCAGCTGGGGCCAGTGGGCAGCTCTGACCATTATGCCGTACTGGCTCGTGTTGAGCTGACCATAGAGAGGGAAGACGCTGTCCCGCGCACCATCTGGCTTTGGGAGAGGGCCGACTGGCCGTCAGTGAGACACGCCGTGGAGGACACGGACTGGGAGACCCTGTTGGTGGGAGACGCCGAGGCCAAGGCACGGGGTTTCACCACCAAGCTCCTTGCGTTCCAGCAACAATGTGTCCCCAGCAGGGTGTACCTCGCCAGGCCTAGTGACCCCGCTTGGTTCAGTTTCCAATGCAGGGTTGCTGCCGAGGCCAAGCATGCCGCCTGGGAGAGGTACAAGCGTCATCCGTCACTCCAAAATAAGGTCCAACACCGGGAGGCTTGCAAACGGATGACAGCTACCTGCGCGTGGGCGAAGAGGCGACAGAGAGAGGACCAGCAGCGGAAACTTTGCGGCCCAGGAGTTGGCAACAAAACCTGGCTGCTTAACGCGCTGGACGCAGGTAAAGCCGTTGGCCCGGATGACATAAGCCCACGCCTCCTCAAGAATTGTGCCAAGGAGCTCTCAGGTCCTCTCTCCGCCGTCTTCACGTCTTGCCTGAGGGAGTGCAAGTGGCCTTCACTATGGAAGGAGGCGCGTGTGGTTCCGGTCCACAAGAAAAATTCGAGGTCCGAGCCCAGCAACTACAGGCCCATCTCCTTGCTTTCTGTGGTGGGCAAGGTGCTGGAGCGTGTGGTGGCTGCAGTCATCTGTCAGCACCTGAGTGAGAGCCATCTCCTCTCTGATAGACAGTTTGGCTTCAAGCCTGGCCGGTCCACCGCGGACCTACTCCTCCTCCTCTCCAAGGATTGGCAAGACGCACTGGATGAAGGCCTGGACACACTCGTGGTAGCCCTGGATATTGCTGGAGCCTTTGACAGGGTTTGGCACGCGGGGCTCATTGAAAAGCTTCGCGCCAAAGGTGTCCAGGGTGCCCTTCTGATGCTGCTCAAGGATTACCTCCAGGGGAGGACCCTTCAGGTGGTGATCAACGGGCAGTCATCAAGGCCTTCACCAGTGCACGCCTCAGTTCCACAGGGTTCTGTGCTCGGCCCAATCCTGTGGGACATATATATCGACGATCTCCTCCGGCAGCTATCGGCAGTGTCAGCATACGCCGATGACTGCACACTCTCCCACTCCTACTGCCGCCCCGACAGCCAGCGAGCCGTCGAGGAGATCAACAGGCAGCTCAGCCTGGTGGCGTAGTGGGGAGAGGAGTGGCAGGTCACTCTCGCCCCGGAGAAGACGCAGGCCATGGTCATCTCACGGTCCCCAGACGCCTCTCGAGCAGTCTCAGGCCAGCTGCGTCTTGGAGGCAAGAGTCTGCCCCTCCAGGATCACATCAAGGTCCTGGGAGTGTCTGTGGACCAGAGCCTGCGCTTCGACCACCACGTCCGAGCTGTTGCCCGCCAGGCCTCCCTGCGAGTCTCTGCCCTGCGAAGAGTGGCGGGATCCCTCGACCCACGGGGCATCCTCACTCTCTTCAAGGCACAGATACGACCGTATCTGGAGTACGGGGCCCTGTGCTGGATGTCGAGTGCTGCCACCCACATGCAGAGGCTCGACGCAGTGCAGCGACGAGCACTGCGTCTGGTGGAGGCCAGCGAGCACCTGGAGGAGTCGTCTGCCACTGTGACGTCGCTGGAGCACCGCCGTGATGTCTCAGCACTGGTGGTGTGCCACAAAGCCCAGGTGCAGGGGGTTCCCCACCTCAGCAGCTTGAGGCTCCCTCCACGCGCTGCCCAGAGACTCACCCGGACTGCACTCGCCAGTGACCAGCTTGTGGAGGTGCCTCGATCACACTCCAGAGAGCACCAGCGCACATATACAGCCAGGACCACACGCCTGTGGAGCATGTTCACGGCAGCCACTCCCCAAGTGGAGAATATGAACATGCAACAAGTGAAGCTGGCTACTCACAGGTGGCGTGAGGGATACCCAAGTGCGCTAGTGGTATAAATATAAAGTGACACACTGACAATATTCCAAATTGCTTTTACATGTTTTCTTTCTTTTCCGTATTTTGTATTTGTATGTGTTGAATGTGCCAACAGACGACAATTCATTTTGTCCCATATGCAGGCTCTTAAAATAGTTATACCAAAAAAGTGTAATTTTGAGCCTCCTTTTTTGTAGAAATATGTTTAAATAAGATTTACATAGATTTAAGACCTTAAAAACAAGTGATTTTTACATTTCATTAATCAGAAGAAAACAAAACGTTGCATTTCTTGATATAGTGTTGAGAAGGAAGTGACGGAGCTTATTTTTGAAGAGGAGTCAATCGTGTTACACTGGACCACTGATGGTGGAAGCTATTCCATTCTCGCACTACATCGTTGAAGTATCTACATACTTGTTTACATCTAGGTTTTACAATTGTTCCTCGTAATAAAGTGATCATATCATAAACAATCTGTTGTCATTCGTGAAAACCATTAGTATTTTTAAAACATCATCAGATTTTTTTTCGGAGCGACGTTTTTCAAGAGAGAAGAAAGAGAGAGAGAGAGAGAGAGAGAGAGAGAGAGAGAGAGAGAGAGAGAGAGAGAGAGAGAGAGAGAGAGAGAGAGAGAGAGAGAGAGAGAGAGAGATGGCAAAATTAATGAAAAAATGTGGCTATGGGTAGGACACATATGAAGGGAAGAGAGAAGAAATGGCAAAAATAATAAGAAAATGTGACTCTGGGCAGGACACATATGAAGGGAGTAGAGAGAGAGAAGAAATGGTAAAAAAAAAAGAGTAAATGTGGCTATGGGCAGGACACATATGAAGGGGGGAGAGAGAAATGGTAAAAAAAAGAGAAAATGTGGCTATGGGCAGGACACATGAAGGGAGCAGAAGAAATGGCCCCAAAGAGTATCAGACTTGGGAATAACTGACGTATAAAGCGACTACTGGTTTTGGAAAGATGAGAAAACGTATGTCTCCTCACCTTGCAAGTCCCGACTGGTCCCGAGATCCTTGACGCCCTCGCGGGAACCAAGACTCCCTCCCCGAGCTCTGCAACCACCCGTGTCGCCGAGGCAGGTGTGTGAGACAGTACCACTTCCTGCCCCCCTTCCTCCCACCCCTGCTCCGTTAGTATCCTGGCCTTTAAAGTGTGTGCATCTCGTTTGTTTTTAGGAAGGGACATGTTATAGGCTGTTATAGTTACAAGTTATAGTTATAGGTGTTATAGGCTAGAAAATGTTCGGGTACTTACTCTCTCTCTCTCTCTCTCTCTCTCTCTCTCTCTCTCTCGCTCTTTTTTTTTTAATTAAGCTAAACTTTGAGCTTTTTCTTCGGTATTTTCCGGTCAATGGAAGTAGGATGAGTACTTTGAATCTTAAAACCAATCCTCCGCTATTACTACTACTACTACTACTACCACTACTACTACTACTACTACCACTACTACTACTACTACTACTATACTACTCTCTCACTCACACACACACACACACACACACACACACACATACGGAAATAAGAGTGTGACGGAGCTAGTGTTCTCGGAGCCTGACACACTATAAGGAGCAGCACGTGTGTGAGGAAGTGGTAATTGAGGAAGAAGGCGGAGGCGGACAGTGCCGTCGGGGTGTATGTAGCATGATGCCTCTGACGCCCCGAGCTCCCCTTCTTCACGTCCCCGCTCAGTCTTTCGCCGGAGTCCGTTTGTAGGAGAGGACAACAAGCAACCAGTCAGTCAATGGGGGCATATACCGGGGGATGTGTCGCCTCACCCACCCTACGACGCCAAACCCAGGACAATAGACGAAGGAAAACAATGAGACGCAACTGACATAACAGAGCCAAGGGAAGGAAGGGTGTTTATCGGAGGGTGTGATGACAGTAAAAAAATAAAGTATGTGGAACGTTTATGTACATCGAAACTATATAGAAACCGGAGGCACAAGACATAAACAAATGGCAAATATAGGCAGATGATGATGATGATGATGATAGATAGATAGATAGATAAATAAATATATACACGCACATCCATCTATCTATCTATATTCCATTATGTTATATTATACGGGAAGGTGATGATGATAATGATGATAAATAAATAAATAAAGAAAAAAGAAAGAAAAGAAAGAAAGAGAGAAATACACATCTATCTATCTATCTATCTATCTATGTTGCATTATGTTATCTTGTATCCTATTGCATTAATGTGTGAGTTTCAGCCTGGTCATCGCGAGGTGCTTGGTGGCGACGGAGACGAGCACCGAGGCCACGCGCAGCTTCCCAGGGCCACCGCTCGGCTAACCTGTCCCCCTTCACACTGGGCCACGACAACCCAGCGACTCTCAGGCCCCCTTCACACTGTGTCGACTCAGCATCCAGCGATCGTTTCTATACCTCTTTTCGACTATGCGCGACCCTTTCACATCAACATTTCACTACCCAAGACCTCGTGTACACTAGAGTCGTGGGTTGTCGTGGCCCAGAGTCATCTTCATCTTCATCATCATCATCATCATCTTCTTCTTCTTCTTCTTCTTCTTCTTCATCATCATCATCATCTTCTTCTTCCTCTTCTTCTTCTTGTTCTTAACCTTCTCCTTCTCCTCCTCTTCCTCCTCCTCCTCCTCCCTCTACTTTCTTCTTCTTCTTCTTCTTCTTCTTCTTCTTCTTCTTCTTCTTCTTCTTCCTCTTCTTCTTCCTCTTCTTCTTCTTCTTTTTCTTCTTATAACTATTACTGAGATCCGTAAAAGGGTATCAAAGGAAAAAGAAAAACTGATATAGAGCCAAACACGTCGGTGAAACTCCCTGCTCGTGTTTGCGCTGTTGTTGTTCCGGACCATTGGCCACACCTGCGATCACTGCACTTCCCGGTTGGATTTTTGTACGCATTAACATAACCAAGTCCTGTAGTTTTGAGTGGTGTTAATGTGCGATGATGAGTTTGAGTAAATACTTTGTTGTGCTTGAAGGCGCGTCTGCTGCTGCTGCTGCTGTGTGTGTGTGTGTGTGTGTGTGTGTGTGTGTGTGTGTGTGTGTGTGTGTGTGTGCGTGGGTGGATGGGGGGGGAGATAAGGATGGTCATGCAGTGTTGGCAGGATATCATCACGTATAGTTTATCAATTTATCACATGCATACACTTCCTCCTTCTTCTTACTCATCTTCATCTTCTTTTTCTTCTTCTTCATCTTCTTTTTGTTCTTCACCTTCTCCTTCTCCTCTTCCTCCTCCTCCTGCTTTCTTCTTCTTCTTCTTCTTCTTCTTCTTCTTCTTCTTCTCCTTCTTTATCATCATCGTCATCATCTTCTTCCTATTCTTCTTCTTGTTCTTAACCTTCTCCTTCTCCTCCTCTTCCTCCTCCTTCTCCTTCTACCTTCTCCTTCTTCTTCTTCTTTTTCTTCATCGATGAGTGGACACTAATATAAAAACTAAGAGAGACAGTGACAGCAAAGTGAAGGGAAGAGTAAAAATAAAAAAAGGGGGGGAGGGGTCACCAAAACAATACCCGATGAGTTAAGAGGTGAGTGGGCGTTAACTTCTGTATTAAACTTCTCAAAGTCAATAAGGGTCACAATCTCATCTGGAAATACACTGAGAGTCAATCATCTGGACTTGCCTTATGAACAAATATTTGGCGCATAGCTACTCGTGTACTCTTAGTCAAACAATGATATGGACGAGGAGAACATTTTCATTAACATTTATCAACATCGTATTACTCTTCAAATAATTCTTAAAACGGAGAGAAAATGTCTAAATGGTGTTATTCTTGATTACACGAACTCTTTTCCAAATAACGCTTCAGACGGAGAGAAAATGTCAATTCTTACGCTTCAGACGGAGGGAAAATGTCAATTCTTACGCTTCAGACGGAGGGAAAATGTCTATATGTTGTTTTTCTTGATTACACCGTCTCTTAATCAAATAACGCTTCAGACGGGGAGAAAATGTCTAAATAGCATTACTCCTGATTACACGTTGGTAGACATGGAAGGCGGCGCGGGGCGTGACGGCGGTGACAGCTCATGTGGGTTTCCGGAGCGGCGGGTTGGCAGCTGCGGCGACGGCGAGACTCGGTCGGCACCCACCACGGCCTCCACTCACTCACCGGGGAGGAATGTATGAGTGAGTGTGTATGTCCTCCGGAACTACAAGTGCACAGACCGAGTGTCAGGTTGTGGAGGGAAAGGTAGAGGTAGAGTTGGGGGGATCCGCAAAGATAGATAGATATGGATAGGGAGAGAGATATAAGGATAGATAGATAGCCAGATATAAATAGGTATATAGATAGATGAGAGAGAGAGAGAGAGAGAGAGAGAGAGAGAGAGAGAGAGAGAGAGAGAGAGAGAGAGAGAGAGAGAGAGATCTGAACAAAACCCACTTTGATTTCTCTACAAAACAGTTGTTCCGTAAACTTGGTACTTTTTCTACACTTCCTGACGCGTAAGAAATAAGTTCGTCACCGCGGCGCTCTGATTGGCTGGCGGTCGGGGTCTCGGGAGCCCCGCCTAACCTATCCAGTGAGGCTTGTCAAGAAGATGCAGCCTCGGGGAGTGAGCTTGTATTGAAACATGTCTTATACACACACACACACACACACACACACACACACACACACACACACACACACACACACACACACACACACACACACACAAGCACAACCCCCTCCCCCTCCCCCCCCCACACAGATAAACAGATAGACAGATAGATAGATAGATAGATAGATAGATAGATAGATGGATGGATCGATAGATAAATAGACAGATAGGTAGGGAGAGAAAGAAAGAAAACCTTGCATTATGAACTAGTAATAGGGAAAAAAATCAATGCAAGTCCATAGATTTTGAACATAATATAGTGTGTGCGTTTGCGTGAGTGCTTACATGTGTGTGTGTGTGTGTGTGTCATGTGTCACTCTTTGCCAACACCATGCAGTAACCTCCACTGACTCACGGCACGGCAAGCCAAGGTGAACAGTGACGGTCTTCACGTTGTGGTGTGTTGCTCGGTTGCAGTTTTATCCCGAATTTCGATGATGTGGAGCACGCGTCACGTGACTGGAGCGACGGAGGGTTTATAAAGCCGGGGAGAGGTCGCCAGCTGATCATTCTGGGTGGAGCATCGGTGGCGTACACGTCGATCTGCGCTCTCAGCTGCCTACACCAGGACCAACACTTCCCTTCCTCTCTGCTTGTCCATTCCCTCGTCCTGTACCAACCACGTGATCGAGCCGCTAAACACCGAGCACTTCAAGCCACTAGGACCAAGTAGAGGCTAGCCGTGGTTCCTACTAGTCAGGAGCTCGGAAGGATTCTTAGGACACACCGTCACGCCCCGCACCGCACTCCGCCCCGCCCGTCAAGATGGTAAGTGTTATTCCGGGGAGTTACGGGGCCGGGGTTTTAACTCCAGCAATGTCGTGCCTTTTAAACCTCCTTGGTCGGGCCTTTTAAAATTGTCTCTACTCCAACCATATCAAGATTCTGCATCAAGATATGACTCGCGCGACTTTGGTTTTGACTTTTACAATGTGAAAGGGGATGGTAAAGATAAGTTGGGAGCATATGCTAAGCTGCGCGTGGCCTCGGTGATTATCTCCGTCTCATTGGCCCTTGAGCTTGTGGTGGCTAAGACTCCATTAACCACTATAATACGGAGGCTAATCATGGATAAAGTTTCCTAAATTGAAGATCTATCTCCAGCAATGAGATGTCTAAATTTTACGTAACAACGAGTTGACTGTTTAACAAGTTTTGCTACGACTTTCGTTACGAATCTCTGCGTGACACTACGATAACATTTTAGTTTATGTTCTCATTTATACAAACTACACATAGATTCATACTGTCTTCCTCTTATACTAAATTCAAATCCCTCATTGTCTCGTTGAAAGAGCATCCAAACAGCCGAACTTGTCTCGTTTTAAGGCCTATAATCTGAAACGTTTTTGGGGGCTTACACACCCACAATAAATAAGTCTTTCGTAGAGGCTGTGTTAGTATTTCTATATGGTGTAGTTTTATAAGCCTAGTGATCGTTTGACAAGGCTTCTGCACCAGGAACGTGAAAACATCTACCCAACTAATCTCCTTTGTGGCCTTTGGAAATAGTTGTAGTGAGAGCGTCTAAGAGTACGGGGCTTAGGCAGACTCAAACCCCTTGGTCGCAACGCATGCCAGCCAAGGCGTGACTTTCTGTGTAGAGTCCTGACTCATCGGATGTCCCGTCGTTGTTATCAGCGGTGAAGTGTGATGACATACTCTTTTGTTTAGTGGTCTGAGGGTTAGTGTGTGTGTGTGTGTGTGTGTGTGTGTGTGTGTGTGTAGTAGTAGTAGTAGTAGTAGTGGTAGTAGTGGTAGTGGTTGTCGTAGTAGTAGTAGTAACAGTAGTAGTAGTTGCTGTAGTGGTAGGGATGTTTGTAAAATTAGTAGTAGTTGTAGCAGCAGCAGCAGTGGCAGTTGTTATAAGAATGGTGGTGGTAGTGGAGGAAACAGTATTAACGAACTTAAATATATAAACGTCAAGCCTGTGAGAGATGAGCAATGGCAGCAACGACACGCAGGTGCAAGTTTAAGTGGGCGGTCCCTGCACCTCAGCGGGGGAAGGGAAGGGAAGGAAGACGTCTTGAGCCACTTGATGAGAGCAAGAAGCACCCAGTTAATCCGAATAGCATGTCGCATAGGTGGAGAACGTGGTGCATTGGAAGCTCTTTCATGGTGCTACTTGTCAGCTCGATGTGGAGAAGAGAAAATGATTGGAACGATTCACACGCACATCAGTGACGTGACAGCTGTCATTGGAACGAGCGAGAGGGAGGCTTTGACCGGCAGGGAGGGAGGGAGGGGCAGGGAAGGCTTTGGCCTACACACTCCTTACAACAAAGTGTCTGCCATCACTGGAGGAGAATACGAAACAACTCTTATTTTTTGAGAACCTTACCTGAAATATGTACTGAACGAAATAGCATATTTAGTCATTCAATAAACATCCTGGTCAGCACATCAGTGTTTTGTACTCGATTTACTGCACGTCAGCCTCTTGAGCAGCTTAAATGGTTGATCAGCCGGGCAAGGAGGGCAGGGGATTGTTGTGAGTGAAGGACGACCAGCAGGGCAGCGACGACAGAGGACCAAACCACCGCAGACTGTGTGTGTGTGTGTGGGTCAGTGTCCTGCTGGAGGCCGAGGCGTGACGTGTGTGTGTGTGTGTGTGTGTGTGTGTGTGTGTGTGTGTGTGTGTGTGTGTGTGTGTGTGTGTGTGTGTGTTTTCTAGGGGAAACCTCAGTTGTGCAATATACGTGACATGGCTCAGGTAACTTTTTGGTGTCGGCAGCCTTCAAAAGTCAAGTTTTTTTTTATACGGCCTTGTGCCCTGTCCGGCTTATATCCTCGAAAGGCTTATGGGCCCGACGGAATGCATCCAATTGTCCTTAAAAAAAAAACGTGCCTCCGTGCTGACACCCTGCCTGGTCAAACTCTTTCGTCTCTGCCTTTCAGCACATATCTTCCCTCCTGTTGGAAGTACGTTAACATACAGCCTGTGCTTAAGGGTGACCGTTCTAACCCTTCACACTACCGTCCTATAACTTTACTTTCTTGTCTTCCTAAAAGCTTTGGGCAAACGTTGTGCTGTGGAGAGTGCACGGCAGAGAAGTCGATGGTTGTTGTGGTGGCGGTGACAGTGTTGGCGTGAAGGGAGGAGGGTGGTGGTGGTGGTGGTAGTGGTGGTGAAGGGGCGTGGCTGTGGTGGTGAAGGGGCGTGGTTGAGGTTGATGTGGATAATAATGACGGTAAATCTACAACACGGTAAATTACTACAGCAGTGATAGAGCATTACTGTACCAAAAATAATGAAGAGAGAGAGAGAGAGAGAGAGATTATAGAGACGTGTCGTGTCAAAATCGTATGGCTGGGAGTTTAAGTTAAATACGTGTGTGTGTGTGTGTGTGTGTGTGTGTGTCGAGAGGTATTGTAGCATTGTGAAAATCCTTCCCCAATGACAATGTTCGATATATTCAACAACAATGAAGTAATGTTATGAGATGAGAGAGAGAGAGGGAGAGAGAGGAAAGAAAAAAAAAGCAAGGACAAGGTGACAGCGAAGCAAACTAGTGTGTGTGTGTGTGTGTGTGTGTGTGTGTGTGTGTGTGTGTGTGTGTGTGTGTGACAAGCTGTAGTATGATGTGGCGTGGATTGGGATGATAATATGACAGGCTCCGAGAGACGTGTGAAGTATACAAGCAGTAGCGTGGAGTGATATGGCTGGACAGGGACAGCGAGACAGGACAGATAGCGGGCATATACAGAGACAGTCAGGACAAAGACATGGCAGAAATAGACAGAATAAAGACATGACAGATACAGCCATACAGGACAGGGACAGAGACAGAACCGGGACAGAAATAATGGCAGAAACAGACAGGACAGGAACAGGAAAAGGAAAGGACAGGGATACAAAGGCAGGGACAGAGACAGACACAAGACAAGGACAGAGACAGACAGGACAGTATGGCATGGCGCAGTGTGTGGTGATGACCCAAGACTTTGATGATGACATGACGTGGCGGACACAACAAAACACACCACGATCGAGCCCCGCCAATGGAAGGACGAGGCGAAGGGTCTTGCAATTGTTGTGGTTAGGACGAGGGAGGAAGTGTGGCAGGGCGGTGCTGTGTCTGTGGTGGTGTGATGGTGGGGGTGGTTGAGGGAAGGGAGGAAGAGGGAGAGGAGGGGGACATAGTGTGGAAACTGAGGTTAGGCGATGTCCCCCCTTAAAAAAAATGAGGTTACGTATGGTGACATGCTATGGAAGGGAAAGGAGGGAGAGAAGGAGGGGAGGGGAGGTTAGGTGATGGCCAAAAAAGTATGAGGTTAGGTATGGTGACATGTTAGGGGAGGGGAGGAGAGGGGAAGGGAAAGGGAGGGGAGGGGATGAGTAAAATGAAGTACATGTATTGCATAGGTTGAACACGAACACATACATAGTTACATAGGTAGATAGATAGATAGATAGAGACACAGACAGACAAACAGATACAGACAGACCGACAGACATAGACAGAGACAAAAACAGACAGACAGAGTGAGAGAAAGAGAGAACCACTCCATCCTTCCTTACTCCCCTCCCTCCTCAGACCCTTCCCCACCTCCTCCTCCTTTTCCTCCTGAACTTAAGAACAAAAGCCTCTCCATTTCTTCTGTTCTCTTTTTGTGCGTGTGTGTTGTACGTGCACCTGCCGGCCGTCATCCTGTTCCATCCCGCCACAGAAAAAAGAAATCACAACAAAAACCCGCTCCCTCCCTCACTCTCTGCCCCTTCCCTTCCCCTACCGCCACCACCACGATCGCCCTTCCATCCTTCCATCCGCCGCTAGCTGGTTTTCCTTATCCTCTTTACGCAGTACAACGAAACACAACATACTTCGAAAACTCTCTGTGGTATACATTAAGGTTAGGTTAGGTTGGGTTAAACGAGAAAATACTAGATACGAAAGCTTCTTGTGGTATATGTTAAGTTAGGTTAGGTTAAGTTGAACGAGAAAATACTAGATGCGAAAGCTCCTTGTGGTATATGTTAAATTAGGTTAGGTTAGGTTGGGTTGAACGAGAAAATGCTAGATGCGAAAGCTCCTTGTGGTATATGTTAAGTTAGGTTAGGTTAGGTTGGGTTGAACGAGAAAATGCTAGATGCGAAAGCTCCTTGTGGTATATGTTAAGTTAGGTTAGGTTAGGTTGGGTTGAACGAGAAAATACTAAATACGAAAGCTCCTTGTGGTATATGTTAAGTTAGGTTAGGTTAGGTTGGGTTGAACGAGAAAATACTAAATACGAAAGCTCCTTGTGGTATACGTTAAGTTAGGTTAGGTTAGGTTGGGTTGAACGAGAAAATACTAGATACGAAAGCTCCTTGTGGTATATAGTATAGGTTAGGTTGGGATAGCTTGGACTGAACGAGAAAATACTAGATACGAAAGCTCTTTGTGGTATATAGTATAGGTTAGGTTGGGATAGCTTGACTTGAACGAGAAAATACTAGATACGAAAGCTCTTTGTGGTTTATAGTATAGGTTAGGTTGGGATAGGTTAGGTTGAACGATAAAATACTATAAAAAAACCTTATATTATATTGTTTGGTGTTGTATGTATATCAAGTGACCCTTAATGAGCTGGCTATGCATCAAGGAACGACACTTGTTGCACAGTAAACGATGGTGGAGTGAAAGGAAAACAGACGCGGAGGGACACGGGACGCAGCGACGAGGAGGGAGGAGGTAGACGCAACAGTTTGGACGTGTGTGTGTGTGTGTGTGTGTGTGTGTGTGTGTGTGTGTGTGTGGTGAATGTTTTCCTATCACCACCATTCCTCCTCCTTCTCCTGCTACTACTACTACTACTACTACTACTACTACTACCGCTATCAGAATCATCGAGAAGGCAAAATTAAGCATATAGTTTTATTTTTTTTTTTTAACGACGAAACACACGTTGAGTAAAATAACAGGATACATTTTAATACAGGATAGCATAACGGTGAGGCTCCTCTTGACTACCTCCTACCACCTCCTCCTCCTCCTCCTCCTCTTCATTTATCCACGCCAGCGCTGCACTCACCTCGAAGCATGAAGGGAGCAGATGCAAGCGGGTCAACATTGCCATTCATTTTACTGTTTACACATTTTGCCTGAAACCTCAAAACACTGACTATTTCTTCTTCCCTTAAAAACGATGGGTAAACTTAACCTGGACGCGTGAGTAACTTGAAAGTGTTTACTGAATGATCTTTCTGCACGCGTTTTTAGTCTGAATAACGACAATATAACCCGTGGGAATATATTTAAAGTGCTTACTGAATGCTCCCGTTTCTACATGTCGCTTTCTTAATTAATCTTGATAACTTAGCCGATAATATATAACTTGTGAAAATAATTTAAAAGTGCTTACTGAATGCTCCCGTTTCTACATGTCGCTTTCGTATTAATCTTGATAACTTAGCTGATAATATATAACTTGTGGGAATAATTTGAAAGTGCTTACTGAATGCTCCCGTTTCTACACGCGTTCTTAATCTTGATAACTTAGTCGATAATATATAACTTGTGGGAATAATTCGAAAGTGCTTACTGAATGCTCCCGTTTCTACAAGCTTTCTTAATCTTGATAACTTAGCCGATAATATATAACTTGTGGGAATATATTGAAGCTGCTTACTGAATGCTCCCGTTTCTACATGTCGCTTTCTTAATTAATCTTGATAACTTAGCCGATAATACATAACCTGTGGGAATATATTTAAACTGTTACTGAATGCTCCCGTTTCTACAAGCTTTCTTAATCTTGATAACTTAGCCGATAATATATAACTTGCGGAAGCTAGAACCTGAATCCTGTTACTACATGTCGCTTTCTTCGTATTAATCTATGATGACTTTATAATATATATAATAACTGAAAATAAAAAAAAAAAGTCCTCCCGTACTGTTTTTGCTTTTCACACGCGTTCTAATTCTTGACTTAGAGCCGATAATATATAACTTGTGGGAATAATTTGAAAGTGCTTACCGAAGGCTCCCGTTTCTACACGCGTTCTTAATCTTGATAAATCAGCCGATGTAACTTGTGACCTTGCAAAAATCATGAGCTTATGTTGCCTCGATGTCTGTCTTGTCTTACGCCCGGTTGATGACGAAAAAAGAGGGATCAGTCAGGCTTAAATATCCTGCTGGCTTAACGTCAATAATCTAGAATCCTCAAAAGCGAAGGGAGAGTAAAGGAACGCATCTGGAACTAAAGGCAAAAATCTGCCCTGGCGTGTACATGTGTGCGTGTGAGGTGGGGTGAGGGGTGAGGGCAGGCAGCCACTGTATAAGACCCACACGTTTATGGATGGTGTCATGGTGTGTCAGAACAATCATGAAGAAAGGCCGAGGAGGAGAGCGTGGCTGTGACGGGGACGAACGCTGGATGGCGGCGGCGGTAAATCAGGAAGAGTTGTTAGCGGCAGATATCACGCTGCTGGGCTAGACACACACTTTGCCACGCCTGTCTACTCCGTCTCGTTACCCTTTTTGTGAGCATCGGTGAAACTCCTCACTCTGGGACAGTAGGTTAATATCTGGGTTGCAACAGTTTCCCTTTCTTCTTTGCTTCTGATTAGAATGAATATTTAGGTAGAACATGGATATACATGAGTCACAATGTTTTTTTTTTTAACGTGTTGCCTGCCCATAGCGCCGGTAGGCTCTCTTGAGGGTTCTGGTAGACGGCTCCAGCCCGGTAGTAGCGCGGACGAGTCTTATTTATACTGGCTGCCGTGATGTATGGCTCTTGCATGGCTCATGATACCCCCCGGTGCTCCTTTTGATGAGGTCACTGAAACCCTGGCACTGGGAGAAGTGATCACAACAACAAGGACGAATATACACTTGCTTGCTCGCACTCACATCTGCTGCAGTGTTACCAAGGCATGGGGCTGGCCTTTGCATACACCAGCACTGGCAGAAGACGTAACCACAACACAACAACACCACAACAAGGTGGGTGCGTGAAGTCGTGATTTTTCCCGCTTGTTAACAGTCGGCGCGGCAATCCTCTGCATGGGCCGGGCCGCGTCAAGCCTCGCCGCCGCCCGTCAGGCTGCGGGGCTGGGGTGTTGTCCCGCCGGAGGTTATCACCCCCTCAGGAGCGCTGCTGCGGTTGGCTGGCGGCTGATGGAGGCTTCTGGAGGAACAGGGTGTAACTGCGTGCCAGGGGGTGGGGGGGTGGGGGGGTCACGGCCACAGGGGGAAGGGGGGATTGGTTTAAGAGTGGGGAGGAGGTGTTACATGGTGCATAATGGAAGTGAGATGTTTATACTCGTAGTTAGTTTCTCTCTCTCTCTCTCTCTCTCTCTCTCTCTCTCTCTCTCTCTCTCTCTCTCTCTCTCTGTATCTGTTTGTCTGTCTGTCTGTCTTTCTGTATTTGCCTGTCTTTCTCTCTCCATTTGCCTGTCTGTCTGTATGTGTCTGTGTTTATCTGTCCGTCCGTCTCTCTCTCTCTCTCTCTCTCTCTCTCTCTCTCTCTCTCTCTCTCTCTCTCTGTTTGTCTGTCTGTCTGTCTTTCTGTATTTGCCTGTCTTTCTCTCTCCATTTGCCTGTCTGTCTGTATGTGTCTGTCTCTCTCTCTCTCTCTCTCTCTCTCTCTCTCTCTCTCTCTCTCTCACGGTTCAAGATAAAGAGACACCACCACAACAACGTATGTACGATCTAGTAACAATTTCCCAAGGCGTTTCCTAATTTCGGGGTGGAATGCGAGTAATATCGTCTCA
The DNA here is from genome assembly GCF_024679095.1 of Eriocheir sinensis. Classification (NCBI taxonomy): domain Eukaryota; kingdom Metazoa; phylum Arthropoda; class Malacostraca; order Decapoda; family Varunidae; genus Eriocheir; species Eriocheir sinensis. Next base: position 6,281,620 of record NC_066516.1, read on the forward strand.
TTACTTGTTTTTTCACCTTCTCTCTCAATCTCTCCCTCTCTCTCCTTCCCTCTATCTATCTATCTATCTGTCATCCGGACTTTACCTGTTACCACTCTCTCTCTCTCCCTTCCCCTCCCTTATTTTCTCTCCATTCCTCTAGTCTCTGTCCTTCTTCCCTCATTTTCTCTCCATTCCTCTAGTCTCTGTCCCTCTTCCCTCATTCTCTCTCCATTCCTCTTGTCTCTGTCCCTCTTCCCTCATTCTCTCTCCATTCCTCTTGTCTCTGTCCCTCTTCCCTCATTTTCTCTCCATTCCTCTAGTCTCTGTCCCTCTTCCCTCATTCTCTCTCCATTCCTCTTGTCTCTGTCCCTCTTCCCTCATTCTCTCTCCATTCCTCTAGTCTCTGTCCCTCTTCCCTCATTTTCTCTCCATTCCTCTAGTCTCTGTCCCTTTTCCCTCATTCTCTCTCCATTCCTCTAGTCTCTGTCCCTCTTCCCTCATTCTCTCTCCATTCCTCTTGTCTCTGTCCCTTTTCCCTCATTCTCTCTCTCCATTCCTTCTTTCTCCTTTCCTCCTTTCATGTTCTTGTTTATTTCTTTTTTCATTCCTCTCTCTTGCCACTCTTCCCTTTTTCTTTCTCTCATTCTATCTCTATCGGTCTATCTATCTATCTCCATCTATTAATCTATCAGTCTATCTATCTGTGTATCTCTTTCTCTTATGTAACACTGCAGTCTCTCTCTCTCTCTCTCTCTCTCTCTCTCTCTCTCTCTCTCTCTCTCTCTCTCTCTCTCTCTCTGAGGTAATAACGACCTTGTGTGTCATCCGGACTTTACCTCTCTCTCTCTCTCTCTCTCTCTCTCTCTCTCTCTCTCTCTCTCTCTCTCTCTCTCTCTCTCTCTCTCTCTCTCTCTCTCTCTCTCTCTCCATTCCTCTGTTCTCCTTTCCTTTCATGTCCCTCGTTTTTTTCCTCTCCCATTCCTATCTTTCTTCCCATTCTCCTTTCCTCTCCCTTCCTTTGTTCTTTTTCCTTTTACGTTCCTATCTACTTCTTCTCTTTCCACTCTTTCCTTCTCTTACTTTCTCCCCCTTCCTGTTCTTTCTCCCTCTACTTTCATGTTCCATTTACCTTTTCTCTCTTACCACTCTTCCTTCTCTCTCTCTCTCTCTCTCTCTCTCTCTCTCTCTCTCTCTGTTTCCCTTCGTTCTTTTCATGTCCGTGTCTGTTTCCTCTCTTTTCCCTTCCTCTGTTCTTTTTCTTCCCACTTTCCCTCCCCTTCCTCTCTCCTCTCTTTCTCCATTCCTCCATTTTCCTTCCTTACTTCTATGTCCCCATTAATATCCTCTCTCATTCCTCTCCTTTCTTTCCTTGCTCTCTCTCCCTTCCTCTGTTCTTTTTCTATTCACTTTCCCCTCTCTTCCCTTTCTCTCTCTCTCTCTCCCTTTCTCTGTTTCCTTACTTCCATGTCCCCGTTTATTTCCTCTCCCTCACCCCCTTGCACCACCTCATCCCCGTCCTCCCCAACCATCTCATTTCCCTGCGGCTCCCACGTTCTCCTCCTCATTACACTTAGACTCCCTCAGCCAACATAAATACAAGACTCCTCCCTTTCCTCTGTCTGTCTGTGTGTTTGTGTCTCTCTGTTTATATGCTAGACTGTCGTACTTAGCCTCCTATGTTTGCCGATTTCCGACCCCAAAACTGCTTTCATCACCCTTACTCTCTCTTTCTCCATGTCCCCATTCATTTCCTCTCTCATTCCTCTCCCTTCCTCTGTTCTTTTGCTATATATGGTAATCGTTTTAATGGTTAATTATTGGTGCTTCTTGGCAACAGTTATGGGCCAGCAGAAACCGGTAAATACGAGGCTCTGAGTACGATAATCTGGCAACGGTGTCTTATTTAGAAACGTACCTGGCACCCATTACGACCGTTTTTCAAGGCCACAGAGAAGATTAACAGGGTTTTCTTGGCTGTTTTCTCGTTCAAGGTGCAGAAGCCGTGTATAACTATTACCAGCACCACAAAACAGTCCATGAAAAGCCCAGCAGCAACAGGAGTCTTTTCAAATAGGAGAACTGAGATGCCGAATCGTTTCACACACACACACACACACACAGATATATAGATAGATAGATAGATATTTTATTGACCACAAACAAACTTATTTATTAATGGTCCTAATATGCATTTACATACTATTAATGTGTGGTGTGGCATCACATGGGATGCAGCTGCTAGAAAAAAGAAAATATCCGGGAAACAACTTAAGCAATGAATAGATAAAACAAAGAAACCTAGAAACACACACACACACACACGCACACACGATGGGTCCTTCGGTTTAGCTAGTCGCTGCTCGTGTAGGATGGGATAACCTTGACTGGCATCCTTCAGTGGGTCTTTATGTATCCTGTGAACGACGCCTGCTTGATAATAGTTATACCGTTGCCTAATGCCCTCCCTCCGCCCTCCTTCTCCATCCTCTCTCCATCTTATTCCAACAACTTCAAGGTATATATATGTGTGTGTGTGTGTGTGTGTGTGTGTGTGTGTGTGTGTGTGTGTATGGTAAGCCTACAATGATCGCTGTACACTGTGAACTCAGCGGCTCAGCGTGCAAACAAATGTAAGTGTTGAGACGGGTTCTTCGTTAATTGTACTTATGTTAATGATAGCAGACAATACTTATGCTACGTTATCACGGCCAGTCAAGACTACCTCTATCATCGCCTACTTCCTCTCCCTCCCTCCCTCCCACGCTGTCCTCTACGTGGGAAGAGTACCACAGAACAATTAACTCCTTGAAATGATAAAGCCTGACTATGAACGTCATTAAACAACAACAACAGCAATGATAATAATAATAATAATAATAATAATAATAATAATAATAATAATAATAATAATAATAATAATAATAATAATAATAATAATAAACAATAATCATTACTACTATTATTTGTTATCATTTTCACCCTAATCATTACCACAATTTCCCTGGGCAAGGAGTTATCTAATCTCGGAATGAGGATCCATCTAATCTCTGAAGCAGGTATTTAAAACTCTCGCCGGGACGCTAATCTCCGGAAATCTCGCCTGCAGTTTTTTTCTAAGTGTCTTGCCATGAAAACACTAAGACCAGAATAATAACATAAAAGAATATTAAAGCAGGTGGTCCTAATCCGATGGTGTGCTTGTTTGAGAGATAGATAGATAGATAGACATTGATGCAGATGGACAGATAGATAGAGAGAGAGAGAAACAGAGACAAAGACAGAGAGAAAGACAGCACTAGGGGAAGAAGGAGAAGGAGGAGAGGAAATGAATGATAAGTCAAATGAAAACTGGAGAGTGTTCATGTGTCGGAGGGAGGAGGAGGAGGAGGAGGAGGGAAGAGGAAGGGAGGAAATACAGGGAAGTGACGGAGGAAGGGAAGGAAGCACACACACACACACACACACACACACACACACACACACACACACACACACACACACCGCCTTTAGAGTCACCGCCCCCCCCCCCCCTCCCCTCCCAAGACTTTATGGCTCAATTGTTGCGCTCTCTCTCTCTCTCTCTCTCTCTCTCTCTCTCTCTCTCTCTCTCTCTCTCTCTCTCTCTCTCTCTCTCTCTCTCTCTCTCTCTCTTATCAAGTTCTTGCTTATCTCCCCCTTTTTTTTTTATCTACCTCGTCCTTCATTTTACTCATTCTATTTCATTTCTTCTTCGTATTTTTTTCTTTTTTTCTGAAGTTTTTTTTAATTATTTTTTTCGATCGTATGTTCACTCTTCATCTTTTTTTTTCTAGGACCTTTTTCCCTTTACGTATATACTTTCTTAATTGTCTGTCTCCTTTCTTTCCGGATCTTCCCTTTTCATTTCCCCTTTTAATTGTGTCCTTTCTCTTCCTTTCTTCCTGTAGCTTCTCTCTCTTTCAAACTCGCAAACTCTTCCCTTGCCTATAATCATTCCTCTCCTTATTTTCTTGTTTTCTTTCTTACCAAACCTTCCTTTCCCTTTACTGTCCTTTTCATCTCTCTTTGTTCTTCTGTCCCATCTCTCCTTACTCTAACTTTTCTCCTCCATCTAAACTCTTCGCTTTCTCCATTCTTTCCCCTTCCTCTTCGTTTCCTCGTCTTTCCTCGCCTTTCTCTATTCCTTCCCCTCCATTTCCTTTCTCTATTCCTTCCCTCTTTTTCTTCCTTTCCTTCCTACCGTCCTTCTTTTCTTCCTCTTACTTTCTCCCCCTTCTCAATTATTCCTTCCCCTCATCTTCCTTCCTGACTACCCTTTCTCCATTCCTTCCCCTCCTCTTCCTTCCTGCCCATCCCTACTCCTCCTCTTCGTCGCCCCCTCTGTGCCCGTCTCTACAGTAGGTTAAGTTTAGAAGCATCATCTGTGGGTCTCGTCGCCTCATCTCACACGTCACCGGCAATTGAGAGCATCAGAGGACGCCCTTTGATGCTATTCTTCCACGAGTCAGAAGGGGATGGGGAGAAGGAAGAAGGGTAGTTTAAATTTTATGTTTTTGTATGTTGTGGGCGAGGCATGGAGGGCGAGGTGTGTGTGTATATAGTGTCAGAAGGGCGGCGTTTGTATATGTTGAGGGAATCTAGAAGGAAAGTTGTCCCTATTGGTGAAGTAAGAAAAATATGAAAGGATATTTAAATGAGTATATGGAGAAGAACAGTAGTAGTAGTAGTAGTAGTAGTAGTAGTAGTAGTAGTAGTAGTAGTAGTAGTAGTAGTAGTAGTAGTTGTAGTAGTAGTAGTAGTAATACAATAATAATAAGCAACACTATGATTCCTAGGTTGAGAAATTTATCATATGATCAAAGGCTTAAAGAAGTAAATTTATTCAGTCTATCAAAACGAAGAATGCGAGGCGATCTAATAGAAGTGTTTAAAATGTTTAAAGGATTCAGTGATATTAATGCGGAAGATTACTTTATAATTGATCGATCGAATACAACAAGAAGAAATCACAATTTGAAGATAAGTGGTAAAAGATTCTCGTCGCACGAAGCTAAACACTTCTTCTTCAATCGAGTTGTTAATGTTTGGAACTCTACCCTGTGATGTCGTTGATAGTACAGCAGTTACGGCCTTCAAGAACAGATTAGACAAGTGTTTTGAATCCAACCAGCAACTAAGATATTACTCATTGTCGTAATAACGTTAAGTTCTTTCGAATACTGGTGTCCTTGTCCGCTTTTATCGCCCGGTTAGTGGTAGCAGTAATGGTAGTTCTTTCCTCTTTCCTAGATAATTTCCATGCAGTTTTTCCATGCTGCATGGTTCTTTTTCCTTTTCTGCCAGCTTTGGCTGGAAGGATGGAGGGTGGGGAGGAGCCTTCGCCTTTGCTGTCCTTCATCTTCCGCCTTTGATTAGATAGTTAGTGTAGCTTGTCACAAACAGCCTCGTAAGGACCAGCAGGTCTGCTGTTGTTTGTTCTTCCTTTGTGTTCCTTTGTATCATCATCATCATCCATTTATTATTATTATTACTGTCATTTCTTATCATCATCATTAAACCACATATTTGATGTTTTTTTTCCGAGCCTTAATTTTTAGGGGATGCTGGGGGGGGGGGGGGGGGTAAGGGCGTTCCAAGTCTTGCGTGGGAAGGGCGGGAAGGAGGAGGAGGAAGAGGATGAGGAAGGGCGGGAAGAAGGAGGAGGAAGGACAGGAAGGAGGAGGAGGAGGAGGAGGAAGGGTGGGAACGTCGAGGAAGAGAAGGAAGAAGAGGAGGAGGAGGAGGAGAGAAAGAGTTAAGTGTTCACCATTATAAACTATCACAATGCAGCCAATGTCGAGAAATCGGACACCCAAGGACACACACAAGGAGCCTTCCCCCATTGTCCGGCTAATGTGTCTAAAACGCTGAGCTACGAAGCCGACGAGAGCGTGATTGCGGTGAAGAAATCTCGCTCGCTGTTATGACCAAGGCCAGTATTCTCAGACGCCACAGCCTCTCACATCAACCATTTCCAGGGGCCAAAAAGGAGATCAGTCGGGTTCTAATGAGTGTTTCTTTGGTTCACGGTACAGAAGAAGGGTCAGTCTACCACCAGGGTCATGAAACTACCCCTGGAAATGCCCAAAAACTCCTGCGAAAGCCGTGTCAAATGTTCTAATGAGTGTCTCTTTCGTTGACGGTACAGAAGAAGGGTCAGTCTACCACCAGGGTCATGAAACTACCCCTGGAAATGCTCAAAACCCCTGCGAAAGCCGTGTCAAATGTTCTAATGAGTGTCTCTTTCGTTGACGGTACAGAAGAAGGGTCAGTCTACCACCAGGGTCATGAAACTACCCCTGGAAATGCTCAAAACCCCTGCGAAAGCCGTGTCAAATGTGTGTTCTTGGTCGTCGGAATATGTTTAAGAATATTCTCCCGATGTTGGTCAAGGAGAGACGCTGAGGAGAAAGCTCTTGGCCAAGGGTTGTCACGTATTAGAAAAGACTCGCGTGGCTGTCAGAAAGGAGACCCAAGGCGAGCGCTTCCGGTTCTTTTAAGGAGAGTTGGGGGTATAGGGTAGAGCTGCGCGTGGCCTCGGTGCTCATCTCCGTCGCATTAGCCCTTAAGGTACTGATGATGATTGGTGAAGGAAATTTGTCCTTGCAGAGAGAAAGAAATAGATAGATAGATAGATAGACAGAGATAGATAGATAGATAGATAGAGACAGAGACAGATATATATATATATATATATATATATATATATATATATATATATATATATATATATATATATATATATATATATATATATATATATATATATAGAGAGAGAGAGAGAGAGAGAGAGAAAACATTAGTCGTTCGTGATTAAGTGCCATTAACGAGTGTTTACTGAGAGAGGGAGAGAGAGAGGGAGGAAGAGGGGGAGGTGCCTTAGACTTCCCCCTTCGCCCCGCCCTTCTGCTGCCTGCATGTTCTCCCCGCCTGCAGTGCCCCGCCAGAGGTGATGTCACGCCTCCACAAACCACGATTTTTTTTTTTTTTTTTTATGCATGGCGAGTTGTTTTGTAGCCACGCTCCTCCCCTGACTCCCCCCCCCAGTGTTTAGTGTTGTTGTTGTTGTTGTTGTTGTTGTTTTAGATGTTGTTCATGATGTTGTAGCAGTTATTGTTAATGCTGTTGTTGTTACTGATGTATGTGTGTTCGTGTGTATGTATGAATATATATATATATATATATATATATATATATATATATATATATATATATATATATATATATATATATATATATATATACATACAACAAAGGAGACAGCTCAAGGGCACAAAAAAAGGAGACAATAATAAAAAGAGCAACGTAGTAACAAAATACTAATAATATATAAAAATGGACAATGATATACAAAAATAGAAAAAAAAACAAAGTGTGTGTGTATTTGTACGTGTATACAAGTTTACATTAGTTAATTGATATGCATAATTTAATATTCGTGTTTGTCTATTGAAGAAACTATTTGCTATCAAGTTTTTGCGCTCACACACACGCTATATTTGTTTATTTGATTTTGTGTGAAGCGTGGCGTTCATTCCCAGCACTCTGATTATGGGAAAGCTTCAGACACACTCCCAGAACGGTCACCACCACCACCATCACCACCACCACCTCCACCACCACCACCACCACCATCACCACCACCACCTGTATCCATCCGTAGGTTCATCCTCGACCACCATCATCACCGTCACTATTTTTATCCGATCTTCCACCACCACCTTCACCATCACCACCACCATCACCAGCACCTGTCAGTCACATCCTCCCAGGCCACCACCATACCGTCATCTCCCTCCACCATCACCATTATCACCACCATCTCATCCCCCTCCACCACGCCTTCCCATCACTGGCATACCTTCCTGCTCTAAGTGATAAATCTTTCCCGTCTTTCCTTCAGTGCTTCTAATTGGTCCACTCCCATCACTCCTCCATCGCCCTTCAGACTCTCAAACTCCCCTGTCTTTACGCCCTTTCCCCCCTCTTCTTCCTCCTCCTCCTCACACATACCCCCTTCCACATCCTCGTCCTCCATACCTTTTCTCCATATCTTCCTCCTCCTCCTTATTACCGTGTCTCTCTTCGCCTTTCCTATACCTCTCTATATACATACCCCCTTCCACAAATCCTCGTCCTCCAAATCTTTTTTATATATCTTCCTCTTCCTCTTCATTACCGTGTCTCTCTTCGCCTTTCCTATACCTCTCTATACCCTCAGATGAAGCAAGTTTCCCCTCCTTCTGCTCTGCCTCCTCTCAAGTCCATATTCTTAAACTTATCGGGTTCCCATTACGTTTATTTTCCAAGGACACAGAGAAGCTTAACCGGGTTTTTATGCGTGATTTTCCCGTCCAGATGCAGAAGTCCGGTAAAACTGTCACTATATACTTCCGTTTCCCCTCCTCGTTCCCATACTCACATTATTCTTTCCTTTTTCTTTCATATCTTTCGCCACTCACATCTGCTTTCCCTCTCCATCTTCTCCTTGCTCTCCTCTTTCTTCTTCCAGTAATTTTCTTTCCCTTCACATTTTCTTTCCTTCCACCTTCTACCCCCCATTAAATCTCTACTCTCTGCTTTCCCTCTCCACCTCCTCCTTGCTCTCCTTTTTCTTCTTCCAGTAATTTTCTTTCCCTTCACATTTTCTTTCCTTCCACCTTCTACCCCCCATTAAATCTCTACTCTCTGCTTTCCCTCTCCACCTCCTCCTTGCTCTCCTCTTTCCCATTCCAGCAATTTTCTTTCCTTTCATATTTTCTTTCCTTATTTCACATCTTTCTCACACATCTGCTTTCCCTCTAAACCTCCTCTTTGCTTTCCTCTTTCACATTCCAGCAATTTTCTTTCCCTTCACATTTTCTTTCCCTCCACCTCCTATCCCCCGTCAAGTCTCTACTCTCGCTCTAACAAGTTCCTGGTGTGGATATATAATGTAATGTACAGCACCATGTATCGTATTATACCTCCATTCTTGTACGTCTGGCAACAGGTCACACAGAGCAGGATGATCACCACCTCCTACCCTAATTAATAGTCCATGAAAATCCCAGCAATTTCTACGAGAGGATTTTCAAACAGGAGAAGTGAGGTGCCGCTATGTTCCTCCCCTCCCCTCCTCTCTGCTCTCCTTCCCTCCCCCTCCCATCTCTGCTCTCCTTCCCTCCCCCCTCCTCTCTGCTCTCCTTCCCTCCCCCTCCCATCTCTGCTCTCCTTCCCTCCCCCTCCCATCTCTGCTCTCCTTCCCTCCCCCCCATCTCTGCTCTCCTTCCTCCCCACTCTGCTCTCCTTCCTCCCCCTCTCTGCTCTCCTTCCCTCCCCCTCCCATCTCTGCTCTCCTTCCCTCCCCCCACTCTCTGCTCTCCTTCCCGCCCCCCCCTCTCTGCTCTCCTTCCCTCCCCCTCCCCTCTCTGCTCTCCTTCCCTCCCCCCTCTCTCTGCTCTCCTTCCCTCCACCTCCCATCTCTGCTCTCCTTCCCTCCCCCTCCCCTCTCTGCTCTCCTTCCCTCTCCCTCCCCTCTCTGCTCTCCTTCCCTCCCCCTCCCCTCTCTGCTCTCCTTCCCTCCACCTCCCATCTCTGCTCTCCTTCCCTCCCACCCCCTCTCTGCTCTCCTTCCCTCCCCCCTCCCTCTCTGCTCTCCTTCCCTCCCCTCCCATCTCTGCTCTCCTTCCCTCCCCACCTCTCTGCTCTCCTTCCCTCCCCTCCCATCTCTGCTTTCCTTCCCTCCCCCCACTATCTGCTCTCCATCCCTCCCCCTCCCATCTCTCTCCTTCCCTTCCCCCTCCCTCTCTGCTCTCCTTCCCTCCCCTCCCATCTCTGCTCTCCTTCCCTCCCCCCTCTCTCTGCTCTCCTTCCCTCCCCCCTCTCTCTGCTCTCCTTCCCTGCTCACCACCACGCCCACGTCACCACCTTCCTCCCCACCCTCTCTGCTCTCCTTCCCTCCCCTCCCCTCTCTGCTCTCCTTCCTCCCCTCCCCTCTCTCTCACTCTCTCTCTCTCTCTCTCTCTCTCTCTCTCTCTCTCTCTCTCTCTCTCTCTCTCTCTCTCTCTCTCTCTCTCTCTCTCTTATTTTAGCTCTTTCTCCTCTTACGTGAGTCATGTTTTCTTGCTCTCTTTTTTTGCTTCCTTTTTCTTTTTCTTGTTTGTCTTTTTGTTTGTTTGTTTGTTTGTTCGTCTCCTCCTTCAAGGCATTTAACTTTGCTCCCCTCTTTTCTTCCTATATTTTACTTTTACCTTTATTTTTGTTTTTCTTTTTCCTTAAGTTTTCTCGTTCCCTTTCTCACTCCACTCTTCCCACATTCTATTTCTCTCTTCAAATTATTTTCTTTTTCCTTTGACCTAAATTTTCTCATTCTATTTCTAACGTTTCTTTTTCGTCTCCGTGACATTTATTCATCCATCCCCTCATTCGCTATCTCTTCTGTGTACCTACAATTAATTTCTTCCTCTCAACACTTTTCCTTCATGTTCGTTCCTTTATACCTACGATTAATTTCTTCCTCTCAACACTTTTCGTTCTTCATGTTCGTTCCTTTATACGTACGATTAATTTCTCCCTCTCAACACTTTTCCTTCTTCATGTTCGTTCCTTTATACGTACAATTAATTTCTTCCTCTCAACACTTTTCCTTCTTCATGTTCGTTCCTTTATACCTACGATTAATTTCTTCCTCTCAACACTTTTCCTTCTTCATGTTCGTTCCTTTATACCTACAATTAATTTCTTCCTCTCAACACTTTTCCTTCATGTTCGTTCCTTTATACCTACAATTAATTTCTTCCTCTCAACACTTTTCCTTCTTCATGTTCGTTCCTTTATACGTACGATTAATTTCTTCCTCTCAACACTTTTCCTTCTTCATGTTCGTTCCTTTATACCTACAATTAATTTCTTCCTCTCAACACTTTTCCTTCTTCATGTTCGTTCCTTTATACCTACAATTAATTTCTTCCTCTCAACACTTTTCCTTCTTCATGTTCGTTCCTTTATACGTACGATTAATTTCTTCCTCTCAACACTTTTCCTTCTTCATGTTCGTTCCTTTATACCTACGATTAATTTCTTCCTCTCAACACTTTTCCTTCTTCATGTTCGTTCCTTTATACGTACAATTAATTTCTTCCTCTCAACACTTTTCCTTCTTCATGTTCGTTCCTTTATACCTACGATTAATTTCTTCCTCTCAACACTTTTCCTTCTTCATGTCGTTCGTTTTATACCTACGATGTTCGTTCCTTTATACCTACAATTAATTTCTTCCTCTCAACACTTTTCCTTCTTCATGTTCGTTCCTTTATACCTACAATTAATTTCTTCCTCTCAACACTTTTCCTTCTTCATGTTCGTTCCTTTATACCTACAATTAATTTCTTCCTCTCAACACTTTTCCTTCTTCATGTTCGTTCCTTTATACGTATGATTAATGTTCGTTCCTTTATACGTACAATTAATTTCTTCCTCTCAACACTTTTCCTTCTTCATGTTCGTTCCTTTATACGTATGATTAATTTCTTCCTCTCAACACTTTTCCTCCTTCATGTTCGTTCCTTTATACCTACAATTAATTTCTTCCTCTCAACACTTTTCCTTCATGTTCGTTCCTTTATACGTACGATTAATTTCTTCCTCTCAACACTTTTCCTTCTTCATGTTCGTTCCTTTATACGTATTTCTCTCTTTCCTCTCTCCTTTTCCTTCTTCATGTTCGTTCCTTTATACGTACAATTAATTTCTTCCTCTCAACACTTTTCCTCCTTCATGTTCGTTCCTTTATACCTACAATTAATTTCTTCCTCTCAACACTTTTCCTTCATGTTCGTTCCTTTGACCCACAAATTTTTCTTCCTCTCACGTTCCTTTATACGTACGATTAATTTCTTCCTCTCAACACTTTTCCTTCTTCATGTTCGTTCCTTTTCGCTGTGACACTAATATCTCCTCCCACTCCCCTCCTCCTCTTTCCCATACTCACATATTTCTTCCTCTTCTTTACACCTTCTTTCGTATATTCACATTTCCTGTCAATCTCCACCTCCTTTTCCCCTTTCTCTTTCCCATACTCGCGTTGTTCTTTTCCTTTTTTACACTTTCTTTCCCATCTCCACCTCCTTTCCCCTCGTCTCCGTTCTCTCCTCTTTCACATACACACATTATTCTTTCCCTTCTTCAAACTTTCTTTCCTTCCTCCACTTCCTTTTTCCCTCCTCATTCCCTTACTCCCATTTTTCTTTTCCATATTTCCCTTCTCATCTCCAACTCCTTCTCCCTTCAAACCCTCCTCTCTCTTTACCTAACGGGCGGAGGAGCTCTCTCTCTCTCTCACACACACACACACACACACACACATACAGCAGGATAAGCCCAAGTTTGGAGGCGCGCGTGAGTGGAGCCACTAGCAAAGGAGTCTCGCTACAGTAGAATCCTTGACTGCTATTTATAAAGTCTGCCAATGGATTAAATCTCGTTGGTCGCCTGAAGCTGACATTGCAATCTTGGTTAGGCAATACCGTGAGGAGAGAGAGAGAGAGAGAGAGAGAGAGAGAGAGAGAGAGAGAGTTGGTTTTCCTCTCGCTTGAAAATGAAAGTCGCGTGTAAGTTTTAATTTTTACCGTAATGAGCTTAATCTTCACTCTTACATTTTGTCATGAGTTTGGTGTGTGTGTGTGTGTGTGTGTGTGTGTGTGTGTGTGTGTGTGTGTGTGTGTCCTAACCACGGGAAAACCTCTACGATGTGGTTATTCTAGCCATCCGTTTCCTCTCTCTCTCTCTCTCTCTCTCTCTCTCTCTCTCTCTCTCTCTCTCTCTCTCTCTGTTCATCCATCCATCACTTTATCAGAATACATCAACAAATTATCTGTCTTAACTTTGTCTTGTTGTTCAATTATCCAATCCTTCCCCTTCTTCTCCTAGTCTTCCCTCCCACGCCCCCATTCTCTCCCTCTCTCCCTCCGTCCCTCATTCACTCTATCATTATTTCTCCCTTCCTCTCTCTCTCTCTCTCTCTCTCTCTCTCTCTCTCTCTCTCTCTCTCTCTCTCTCTCTCTCTGTATGTTTCTTTCTAATTAATTAAGCAACTGAATCTAGCACACACACACACACACACACACACACACACACACACACACACAGGGTCGTATTAGTAAGCATAAGGACAGTACTATCATATTCTTCTATAATTTGGCTTCTCATCTCTCACTCCTCTTTTATGTATCCAATTCCGTTGCTCTCTTCCTCTCTGTCTAACCTTTCCATACTCTCTCTCTCTCTCTCTCTCTCTCTCTCTCTCTCTCTCTCTCTCTCTCTCTCTCTCTCTCCTTTTCTTTCTCTTGCCTTTTCTCCTTCTATTCCTCTCTTCGTCTGTATAGCACATCTCTTTTGCCTCTTCTCTCTTTCATTCCTTCCCTTCCCCCATTTCTCTTTTCCTCTCCCTGTTCTTCTCTCCTTCCACTCCTTTCTTTCTCTCTCTGTCTGTATAGCATTATGTGAGTAGTTTCCGAGCAGCCTCATCTCATTCTTCTCCCTAATGTATCCTACCCTCTTCATCATCTCTCATCTCCCTTCTTTACTTCTCTCCTTGTCATCCTCCATCGCTCTTCTCTCTTCTCCTCTCCCCTTACCACCCTCCTCCCCATCTCCCTCTCACCCATTCCTTCCCTGAGTTCCCTCCCCTCCTCCTTCTCACCCACACACCCAATCCCTCCCTCCTCCTCCTCCTCCTCTCTCTCCGTTGCAAAATGAAAGCTAATTTAGTCTTTTTTTTTCCTTGCTACATAAGTATTTCCATATAAAGAAGAGCACGACTTCTTTTTATATTTATTTCTTTTCTGCGCTGTGTGTGTGTGTGTGTGTGTGTGTGTACCCTCAAGACATCATTATGAAGCAATTATATCAACCGCGTCATCATATATTTTTCAAGCCTTAATAAGCACGGGCATCATAATATCATAGTCTAGGGCTTAATAAGGACAGACATAATATATACTTACAAGCACGTAGCAGAGAAGAAGGAGGAAAGAAGGAGAGAAGGAGGAGGAGGAGGAAAAAGCCTTCAGCGCGTCAAGGGTGCATCACAAACTCAAACGTAAACAGAATCATGAGGCCAAATTAGCACCCAAGACCACGACCAAGAGAACGCGTGATCCCGTACCCTAGTGCCGTTACAAAGGCGAAACTCCCGACCGACTACTACTACTACCCCCACACCGAAGAAATAGAAGCAACAGTACATAAGTTTTGGACAATAAGAGAAAAAGGATGAAAGAAAATGAGGAAAATAATAGACCCAGACAGTAGAGACACATCAGGGAGTGCCGTTACAAAGGCGAAACTCCCGACCGACTACTGCTACCCCCGCCACCCTTGCGCCACCCCACCTGACACACTCGAGGTCAGAAGACAATCCGACTCCAGAACGGAAAGGATGATGGAAACGATCTCAGCCTCGTATCACTCAAACGTTTCGGGCTCTTGCTACGACCGTTCTCCAGTGGCACAGATAGGGGAGGATGAGATAAGGAGAGAGGGAGAGGAGAGCGATGAACTGTGACAAGATAAGACGTAAATGAGGGAGATGGGTGACGGTGAAATGGTTAGGATACTTTAGGGAGAAGAATGAGATGGGGATGCTCAGAAACTACTATCATGGTGCTATACAGATGAAGAGAGGAGGGAAGGGTGAAGAGAAGGGAGAGGAGATACCTATGGTTGTCATGAGTGTTTTTCCTGTTCACGGCGCAGAAGCCTTCCAAAAAACCCTACAACTTCTGCGAGAGCCTTTTAAAATGTATATAGATGTAATAAGCCTTCGAAGAGTTTGATAACATGGGCCTAAAACTCACTCGATTCACAACTTACAACGCCTGTCCTCCTAATTTATCTTTCATTCTCTATTCTATCATTCAAGAGGTGCCCGATAATTTTTGGGAGCAACTTTACCAACAACTTAAAGCCCCGGACAGAAGACACACGCACGGATTATATCATCAGACAGTTTGTAGATGACTCACCGCTCCCTGTCTCTCTCTCTCTCTCTCTCTCTCGCTCTTTCTTTCCTCTCATGTCTACCTCCTCCCTTGCCTAAGAACTACTGGAGGAGGAGGAGGAGGAGGAGGAGGAGGCACAATAACCACACCAGACAGTACTACATAGCCTACTCACTCACCCATCTCTGACTCCTCATTCTCTCCTTTTTTCATCTCCCTCCCTCTCCTTCACTCCCTCCACGCACCTCCTACGCGCTGACTGAGAGCTACTGGAGGAGGAGGAGGAGGAGGAGGAGGCACTAGATTGAGGAAGAGGACTATTGAAGACCCACCCAAGCGACTCTGAGAGGTTTATAAGCCGTAAGGAAAGAGAGAAGAGTCCCTTGTTGATTGCCATGCCACCCGTTGCTTGTTCGCGTCTGTTAGGGCGAGCGAGCGAGGGTTACCAGAATACTAAGACAGAGAGAGGGAGAGCAGGGCAGTGATGGTAAGGTTGAAAGAGACTGTGGAGGGTGAACAAGACTGGACGGGTCATAGAGGAGAGTAGAGGGATTCCCTGTCGATTGTCTGCTACCCGCTGCTTGCTTGCGTCTGTTAGGGCGAGCGAGCGAGGGTTACCAGAATACTAAGACAGAGAGAGGGAGAGCAGGGCAGTGATAGTAAGGTTCAAAGAGATTGTGGAGGGTAAACAAGACGGGAAGGGAAATAAAAGGAAAGTAGACGAAAAAGAAGACAGACGGGTAATGGGTGAGTTACAAGAATGCATAGATAGACAGATGGAGAGCAAGGTATCGATAGGAAGGTGCAATGCGAGACTGTGGAGGGTGAACAAGACTGGAAGGGAAATAGAAGGAAAGTAGACGAATAAGAAGTAAGACAGACGGGTAATAAGTGAGTTACAAGAATGCATAGATAGACAGATGGAGAGCAAGGTATCGATAGGAAGGTGCAATGCGAGACTGTGGAGGGTGAACAAGACTGGACGGGTAATAGAAGAGGGTAGAGGGATTCCCTGCTGATTGTCTGTTACCCGTTGCTTGCTTGTGTCTGTGCCTGGGCGAGCGAGGGTTACAGGAATAC